>NW_027515633.1:0-74296 GCF_048772815.1 Callospermophilus lateralis
AACCGTGTTTGATTTAGAATTCCAAACACAGCTATCTATGTAGGAGAAAACCGAGTGAAACCAAAAAATTCAAACTGTTACTGGAAACGAATGCTTCAAACTAGAAAGAATAAAAATTTGCAGCCAAGTGGGATTAGTGAACTGATCATTACCACCAAGTATCATCAATATTTGTTTAAAAAAGGTTTTCTGAGATTTCAGCAAACTAGTAGTTTTTTGGAAGCTTGGCAACCCCTTTCAAACGAAAGTGTTTTTCGCCAGTCTCTGCCTGGGGTACTTCAAGGAAACAAACCATAGAGATAGAACTTAGAACTACTTCATTTGGTCAAGTTTCAAGGAGCTAGCAGAAACCGTGTTTGATTTAGAATTCCAAACACAGCTATCTATGTAGGAGAAAACAGAGTGAAACCTAAAAATTCAAAGTGTTACTGGAAACGAACGCTTGAACCTAGAAGAGTTAAAATTGGGCAGCCAAGTGGGCTTAGTGAACTGATCATTACCACCAAGTATCATCAAGATTTGGTGAAAAAATGTTTGCTGGGATTTCAGCAAACTAGTAGTTTTTTGGAAGCTTGGCAACCCTTTCAAACGAAAGTGTTTTTCGCCAGTCTCTGCATGGGGTACTTCAAGAGGAAACAAACCATAGAGATAGAACTTAGAACTACTTCATTTGGTCATGTTTCAAGGAGCAAGCACACACCGTGTTTGATTTAGAATTCCAAACACAGCTATCTATGTAGGAGAAAACAGAGTGAAACCTAAAAATTCAAAGTGTTACTGGAAACGAACACTTGAACCTAGAAGAGAGAAAATTGGGCAGCCAAGTGGGATTAGTGAACTGATCATTACCACCAAGTATCATCAAGATTTGGTGAAAAAATGTTTGCTGAGATTTCAGCAAACTAGTAGTTTTTTGGAAGCTTGGCAACCCTTTCAAACGAAAGTGTTTTTTCGCCAGTCTCTGCATGGGATACTTCAAGAGGAAACAAACCATAGAGATAGAACATAGAACTACTTCATTTGGTCAAGTTTCAATGAGCTAGCACAAACCGTGTTTGATTTTAGAGTTTCAAACACATCTATCTATATAGCAGAAAACAGAGTGAAACCTAAAAATTCAAAGTCTTACTGGAAACCAACACTTGAACCTAGAAGAGTGAAAATTGGGCAGCCAAGTGGACTTAGTGAACTGATCATTACCACCAAGTATCATCAAGATTTGGTGAAAAGAAGTTTGCTGAGATTTCAGCAAACTAGTAGTTATTTTTTGAAGCTTGGCAACCCCTTTCAAACAAAAGTGTTTTCGCCAGTCTCTGCATGGGGTACTTCAAGAGGAAACAAACCATAGAGATAGAACTTAGAACTACTTCATTTTGTCAAGTTCAAGGAGCTAGCACAAACCGTGTTTGATTTAGAATTCCAAACACAGCTATCTATGTAGGAGAAAACAGAGTGAAATCTAAAAATTCAAAGTGTTACTGGAAACGAACGCTTGAACCTAGAAGAGTGAAAATTGGGCAGCCAAGTGGGCTTAGTGAACTGATGATTACCACCAAGTGTCATCAAGATTTGGTGAAAAAATGTTTGCTGAGATTTCAGCAAACTAGTAGTTTTTTGGAAGCTTGGCAACCCCTTTCAAACGAAAGTGTTTTTCGCCAGTCTCTGTATGGGATACTTCAAGAGGAAAAAAACCATAGAGAGAGAACTTAGAACTACCTCATTTGGTCAAGTTTCAAAGAGCTAGCTCAAACCGTGTTTGATTTAGAAATCCAAACACAGCTATCTATGCAGGAGAAAACAGAGTGAAACCTAAAAATTCAAAGTGTTACTGGAAACGAACGCTTGAACCTAGAAGAGTGAACATTGGGCAGCCAAGTGGGCTTATTGAACTGATCATTACCACCAAGTATCATCGAGATTTGGTGAAAAATGTTTGCTGAGATTTCAGCAAACTAGTAGTTTTTTGGAAGCTTGGCAACCCCTTTCAAACGAAAGTGTTTTTCGAAAGTCTCTGCATGGGGTACTTCAAAAGAAAACAAACCATAGAGATAGAACTTAGAAATACTTCATTTGGTCAAGTTTCAAGGAGCTAGCACAAACCGTGTTTGATTTAGAATTCCAAACACAGCTATCTATGTAGGAGAAAACAGAGTGAAACCTCAAAATTCAAACTGTTACTTGAAACGTATGCTTCAACCTAGAAGAATAAAAATTGGGCAGCCAAGTGGGATTAGTGAACTGATCATTACCACCAAGTATCATCAAGATTTGTTGAAAAAATGTTTGCTGAGATTTCAGCAAACTAGTAGTTTTTGGGAAGCTTGTCAACCCCATTCAAACGAAAGTGTTTTTCGCCAGGCTCTGCATGGGGTACTTTAAGAGGAAACAAACCATAGAGATAGAACTTAGAACTACATCATTTGGTCAAGATTCAAGGAGCTAGCACAAACCGTGTTTGATTTAGAATTCCAAACACAGCTATCTATGTAGGAGAAAACAGAGGAAACCTAAAAATTCAAACTGTTACTGAAAACGAATGCTTCAACCTAGAAGAATAAAAATTGGGCAGCCAAGTGGGATTAGTGAACGGATCATTACCACGAAGTATCATCAAGATTTGGTGAAAAAATGTTTGCTGAGATTTCAGCAAACTAGTAGTTTTTTGGAAGCTTGGCAACCCCTTTCAAACGAAAGTGTTTTTCGCCAGTCTCTGCATGGGGTACTTCAAGAGGAAACAAACCATAGAGATAGAACTTAGAACTACTTCATTTGGTCAAGTTTCAAGGAGCAAGCACACACCGTGTTTGATTTAGAATTCCAAACACAGCTATCTATGTAGGAGAAAACAGAGTGAAACCTAAAAATTCAAAGTGTTACTGGAAACGAACACTTGAACCTAGAAGAGAGAAAATTGGGCAGCCAAGTGGGATTAGTGAACTGATCATTACCACCAAGTATCATCAAGATTTGGTGAAAAATGTTGCTGAGATTTTAGCAAACTAGTAGTTTTTTGGAAGCTTGGCAACCCTTTCAAACGAAAGTGTTTTTCGCCAGTCTCTGCATGGGGTACTTCAAGAGGAAACAAACCATAGAGATAGAACTTAGAACTACTTCATTTTGTCAAGTTCAAGGAGCTAGCACAAACCGTGTTTGATTTAGAATTCCAAACACAGCTATCTATGTAGGAGAAAACAGAGTGAAACCTAAAAATTCAAAGTGTTACTGGAAACGAACGCTTGAACCTAGAAGAGTGAAAATTGGGCAGCCAAGTGGGCTTAGTGAACTGATGATTACCACCAAGTATCATCAAGATTTGGTGAAAAAATGTTTGCTGAGATTTCAGCAAACTAGTAGTTTTTTGGAAGCTTGGCAACCCCTTTCAAACGAAAGTGTTTTTCGCCAGTCTCTGTATGGGATACTTCAAGAGGAAAAAAACCATAGAGAGAGAACTTAGAACTACCTCATTTGGTCAAGTTTCAAAGAGCTAGCTCAAACCGTGTTTGATTTAGAAATCCAAACACAGCTATCTATGCAGGAGAAAACAGAGTGAAACCTAAAAATTCAAAGTGTTACTGGAAACGAACGCTTGAACCTAGAAGAGTGAACATTGGGCAGCCAAGTGGGCTTATTGTACTGATCATTACCACCAAGTATCATCGAGATTTGGTGAAAAAATGTTTGCTGAGATTTCAGCAAACTAGTAGTTTTTTGGAAGCTTGGCAACCCCTTTCAAACGAAAGTGTTTTTCGAAAGTCTCTGCATGGGGTACTTCAAAAGAAAACAAACCATAGAGATAGAACTTAGAAATACTTCATTTGGTCAAGTTTCAAGGAGCTAGCACAAACCGTGTTTGATTTAGAATTCCAAACACAGCTATCTATGTAGGAGAAAACAGAGTGAAACCTAAAAATTCAAACTGTTACTTGAAACGTATGCTTCAACCTAGAAGAATAAAAATTGGGCAGCCAAGTGGGATTAGTGAACTGATCATTACCACCAAGTATCATCAAGATTTGTTGAAAAAATGTTTGCTGAGATTTCAGCAAACTAGTAGTTTTTGGGAAGCTTGTCAACCCCATTCAAACGAAAGTGTTTTTCGCCAGGCTCTGCATGGGGTACTTCAAGAGGAAACAAACCATAGAGATAGAACTTAGAACTACATCATTTGGTCAAGATTCAAGGAGCTAGCACAAACCGTGTTTGATTTAGAATTCCAAACACAGCTATCTATGTAGGAGAAAACAGAGGAAACCTAAAAATTCAAACTGTTACTGAAAACGAATGCTTCAACCTAGAAGAATAAAAATTGGGCAGCCAAGTGGGATTAGTGAACGGATCATTACCACGAAGTATCATCAAGATTTGGTGAAAAAATGTTTGCTGAGATTTCAGCAAACAAGTAGTTTTTTGGAAGCTTGGCAACCCCTTTCAAACGAAAGTGTTTTTCGCCAGTCTCTGCATGGGGTACTTCAAGAGGAAACAAACCATAGAGATAGAACTTAGAACTACTTCATTTGGTCAAGTTTCAAGGAGCAAGCACACACCGTGTTTGATTTAGAATTCCAAACACAGCTATCTATGTAGGAGAAAACAGAGTGAAACCTAAAAATTCAAAGTGTTACTGGAAACGAACACTTGAACCTAGAAGAGAGAAAATTGGGCAGCCAAGTGGGATTAGTGAACTGATCATTACCACCAAGTATCATCAAGATTTGGTGAAAAAATGTTTGCTGAGATTTTAGCAAACTAGTAGTTTTTTGGAAGCTTGGCAACCCTTTCAAACGAAAGTGTTTTTCGCCAGTCTCTGCATGGGGTACTTCAAGAGGAAACAAACCATAGAGATAGAACTTAGAACTACTTCATTTTGTCAAGTTCAAGGAGCTAGCACAAACCGTGTTTGATTTAGAATTCCAAACACAGCTATCTATGTAGGAGAAAACAGAGTGAAACCTAAAAATTCAAAGTGTTACTGGAAACGAACGCTTGAACCTAGAAGAGTGAAAATTGGGCAGCCAAGTGGGCTTAGTGAACTGATGATTACCACCAAGTATCATCAAGATTTGGTGAAAAAATGTTTGCTGAGATTTCAGCAAACTAGTAGTTTTTTGGAAGCTTGGCAACCCCTTTCAAACGAAAGTGTTTTTCGCCAGTCTCTGTATGGGATACTTCAAGAGGAAAAAAACCATAGAGAGAGAACTTAGAACTACCTTATTTGGTCAAGTTTCAAAGAGCTAGCTCAAACCGTGTTTGATTTAGAAATCCAAACACAGCTATCTATGCAGGAGAAAACAGAGTGAAACCTAAAAATTCAAACTGTTACTGGAAAAGAATGCTTCAACCTAGAAGAATAAAAATTGGGCAGCCAAGTGGGCTTGGTGTCCTGATCATTACCACCAAGTATCATCAAGTTTTGGTGAAAAAATATTTGCTAGATTTCAGCAAACTTGAAGTTTTTTTGGAAGCTTGGCAACCCCTTTCAAACGAAAGTGTTTTTCGCCAGACTCTGCATGGGGTATTTCAAGAGGAAACAAACCATAGAGAGAGAACTTAGAACTACTTCATTTGGTCAAGTTTCAAGGAGCTAGCACAAACCGTGTTTGATTTAGAATTACAAACACAGCTATCTATGTAGGAGAAAACAGAGTGAAACCTAAAAATTCAAACTGTTACTGGAAACGAATGCCTCAACCTAGAAGAATAAAATTTGGGCAGCCAAGTGGGATTAGTGAACTGATCATTACCACCAAGTATCATCAAGATTTGGTGAAAAAAAGTTTGCTGAGATTTCAGCAAACTAGTAGTTTTTATGGAAGCTTGGCAACCCCTTTCAAAGGAAAGTTTTCCTCGTCAGGCTCTGCATGGGGTACTTCAAGAGGAAACAAACCATAGCGATAGAACATAGAACTACTTCATTTGGTCAAGTTTCAAGGAGCTAGCACAAACCGTGTTTGATTTAGAATTCCAAACACAGCTATCTATGTAGGAGAAAACCGAGTGAAACCAAAAAATTCAAACTGTTACTGGAAACGAATGCTTCAAACTAGAAGAATAAAAATTTGCAGCCAAGTGGGATTAGTGAACTGATCATTACCACCAAGTATCATCAATATTTGTTTAAAAAAGGTTTTCTGAGATTTCAGCAAACTAGTAGTTTTTTGGAAGCTTGGCAACCCCTTTCAAACGAAAGTGTTTTTCGCCAGTCTCTGCCTGGGGTACTTCAAGGAAACAAACCATAGAGATAGAACTTAGAACTACTTCATTTGGTCAAGTTTCAAGGAGCTAGCAGAAACCGTGTTTGATTTAGAATTCCAAACACAGCTATCTATGTAGGAGAAAACAGAGTGAAACCTAAAAATTCAAAGTGTTACTGGAAACGAACGCTTGAACCTAGAAGAGTTAAAATTAGGCAGCCAAGTGGGCTTAGTGAACTGACCATTACCACCAAGTATCATCAAGATTTGGTGAAAAAATGTTTGCTGGGATTTCAGCAAACTAGTAGTTTTTTGGAAGCTTGGCAACCCCTTTCAAACGAAAGTGTTTTTCGCCAGTCTCTGCATGGGGTACTTCAAGAGGAAACAAACCATAGAGATAGAACTTAGAACTACTTCATTTGGTCATGTTTCAAGGAGCAAGCACACACCGTGTTTGATTTAGAATTCCAAACACAGCTATCTATGTAGGAGAAAACAGAGTGAAACCTAAAAATTCAAAGTGTTACTGGAAACGAACACTTGAACCTAGAAGAGAGAAAATTGGGCAGCCAAGTGGGATTAGTGAACTGATCATTACCACCAAGTATCATCAAGATTTGGTGAAAAAATGTTTGCTGAGATTTCAGCAAACTAGTAGTTTTTTGGAAGCTTGGCAACCCTTTCAAACGAAAGTGTTTTTCGCCAGTCTCTGCATGGGATACTTCAAGAGGAAACAAACCATAGAGATAGAACATAGAACTACTTCATTTGGTCAAGTTTCAATGAGCTAGCACAAACCGTGTTTGATTTAGAGTTTCAAAACACATCTATCTATACAGCAGAAAACAGAGTGAAACCTAAAAATTCAAAGTCTTACTGGAAACCAACACTTGAACCTAGAAGAGTGAAAATTGGGCAGCCAAGTGGACTTAGTGAACTGATCATTACCACCAAGTATCATCAATATTTGTTGAAAAAATGTTTTCTGAGATTTCAGCAAACTAGTAGTTTTTTGGAAGCTTGGCAACCCCTTTCAAACGAAAGTGTTTTTCGCCAGTCTCTGCCTGGGGTACTTCAAGGAAACAAACCATAGAGATAGAACTTAGAACTACTTCATTTGGTCAAGTTTCAAGTAGCTAGCAGAAACCGTGTTTGATTAGAATTCCAAACACAGCTATCTATGTAGGAGAAAACAGAGTGAAACCTAAAAATTCAAAGTGTTACTGGAAACGAACGCTTGAACCTAGAAGAGTTAAAATTGGGCAGCCAAGTGGGCTTAGTGAACTGATCATTACCACCAAGTATCATCAAGATTTGGTGAAAAAATGTTTGCTGGGATTTCAGCAAACTAGTAGTTTTTTGGAAGCTTGGCAACCCCTTTCAACGAAAGTGTTTTTCGCCAGTCTCTGCATGGGGTACTTCAAGAGGAAACAAACCATAGAGATAGAACTTAGAACTACTTCATTTGGTCAAGTTTCAAGGAGCAAGCACACACCGTGTTTGATTTAGAATTCCAAACACAGCTATCTATGTAGGAGAAAACAGAGTGAAACCTAAAAATTCAAAGTGTTACTGGAAACGAACACTTGAACCTAGAAGAGAGAAAATTGGGCAGCCAAGTGGCATTAGTGTACTGATCATTACCACCAAGTATCATCAAGATTTGGTGAAAAAATGTTTGCTGAGATTTCAGCAAACTAGTAGTTTTTTGGAAGCTTGGCAACCCTTTCAAACGAAAGTGTTTTTCGCCAGTCTCTGCATGGGGTACTTCAAGAGGAAACAAACCATAGAGATAGAACTTAGAACTACTTCATTTTGTCAAGTTCAAGGAGCTAGCACAAACCGTGTTTGATTTAGAATTCCAAACACAGCTATCTATGTAGGAGAAAACAGAGTGAAACCTAAAAATTCAAAGTGTTACTGGAAACGAACGCTTGAACCTAGAAGAGTGAAAATTGGGCAGCCAAGTGGGCTTAGTGAACTGATGATTACCACCAAGTATCATCAAGATTTGGTGAAAAATGTTTGCTGAGATTTCAGCAAACTAGTAGTTTTTGGAAGCTTGGCAACCCCTTTCAAACGAAAGTGTTTTTCGCCAGTCTCTGTTGGGATACTTCAAGAGGAAAAAAACCATAGAGAGAGAACTTAGAACTACCTCATTTGGTCAAGTTTCAAAGAGCTAGCTCAAACCGTGTTTGATTTAGAAATCCAAACACAGCTATCTATGCAGGAGAAAACAGAGTGAAACCTAAAAATTCAAACTGTTACTGGAAAAGAATGCTTCAACCTAGAAGAATAAAAATTGGGCAGCCAAGTGGGCTTGGTGTCCTGATCATTACCACCAAGTATCATCAAGTTTTGGTGAAAAAATATTTGCTAGATTTCAGCAAACTTGAAGTTTTTTTGGAAGCTTGGCAACCCCTTTCAAACGAAAGTGTTTTCCGCCCAGACTCTGCATGGGGTATTTCAAGAGGAAACAAACCATAGAGAGAGAACTTAGAACTACTTCATTGGTCAAGTTTCAAGGAGCTAGCACAAACCGTGTTTGATTTAGAATTACAAACACAGCTATCTATGTAGGAGAAAACAGAGTGAAACCTAAAAATTCAAACTGTTACTGGAAACGAATGCCTCAACCTAGAAGAATAAAATTTGGGCAGCCAAGTGGGATTAGTGAACTGATCATTACCACCAAGTATCATCAAGATTTGGTGAAAAAAAGTTTGCTGAGATTTCAGCAAACTAGTAGTTTTATGGAAGCTTGGCAACCCCTTTCAAATGAAAGTTTTCCTCGTCAGGCTCTGCATGGGGTACTTCAAGAGGAAACAAAACATAGCGATAGAACATAGAACTACTTCATTTGGTCAAGTTTCAAGGAGCTAGCACAAACCGTGTTTGATTTAGAATTCCAAACACAGCTATCTATGTAGGAGAAAACCGAGTGAAACCAAAAAATTCAAACTGTTACTGGAAACGAATGCTTCAAACTAGAAGAATAAAAATTTGCAGCCAAGTGGGATTAGTGAACTGATCATTACCACCAAGTATCATCAATATTTGTTTAAAAAAGGTTTTCTGAGATTTCAGCAAACTAGTAGTTTTTTGGAAGCTTGGCAACCCCTTTCAAACGAAAGTGTTTTTCGCCAGTCTCTGCCTGGTGTACTTCAAGGAAACAAACCATAGAGATAGAACTTAGAACTACTTCATTTGGTCAAGTTTCAAGGAGCTAGCAGAAACCGTGTTTGATTTAGAATTCCAAACACAGCTATCTATGTAGGAGAAAACAGAGTGAAACCTAAAAATTCAAAGTGTTACTGGAAACGAACGCTTGAACCTAGAAGAGTTAAATTGGGCAGCCAAGTGGGCTTAGTGAACTGATCATTACCACCAAGTATCATCAAGATTTGGTGAAAAAATGTTTGCTGGGATTTCAGCAAACTAGTAGTTTTTTGGAAGCTTGGCAACCCCTTTCAAACGAAAGTGTTTTTCGCCAGTCTCTGCATGGGGTACTTCAAGAGGAAACAAACCATAGAGATAGAACTTAGAACTACTTCATTTGGTCATGTTTCAAGGAGCAAGCACACACCGTGTTTGATTTAGAATTCCAAACACAGCTATCTATGTAGGAGAAAACAGAGTGAAACCTAAAAATTCAAAGTGTTACTGGAAACGAATACTTGAACCTAGAAGAGAGAAAATTGGGCAGCCAAGTGGGATTAGTGAACTGATCATTACCACCAAGTATCATCAAGATTTGGTGAAAAAATGTTTGCTGAGATTTCAGCAAACTAGTAGTTTTTTGGAAGCTTGGCAACCCTTTCAAACGAAAGTGTTTTTCGCCAGTCTCTGCATGGGATACTTCAAGAGGAAACAAACCATAGAGATAGAACATAGAACTACTTCATTTTGGTCAAGTTTCAAGGAGCTAGCACAAACCGTGTTTGATTTAGAGTTTCAAACACATCTATCTATATAGCAGAAAACAGAGTGAAACCTAAAAATTCAAAGTCTTACTGGAAACCAACACTTGAACCTAGAAGAGTGAAAATTGGGCAGCCAAGTGGACTTAGTGAACTGATCATTACCACCAAGTATCATCAAGATTTGGTGAAAAGAAGTTTGCTGAGATTTCAGCAAACTAGTAGTTATTTTTGAAGCTTGGCAACCCCTTTCAAACAAAAGTGTTTTTCGCCAGTCTCTGCATGGGGTACTTCAAGAGGAAACAAACCATAGAGATAGAACTTAGAACTACTTCATTTTGTCAAGTTCAAGGAGCTAGCACAAACCGTGTTTGATTTAGAATTCCAAACACAGCTATCTATGTAGGAGAAAACAGAGTGAAATCTAAAAATTCAAAGTGTTACTGGAAACGAACGCTTGAACCTAGAAGAGTGAAAATTGGGCAGCCAAGTGGGCTTAGTGAACTGATGATTACCACCAAGTGTCATCAAGATTTGGTGAAAAAATGTTTGCTGAGATTTCAGCAAACTAGTAGTTTTTTGGAAGCTTGGCAACCCCTTTCAAACGAAAGTGTTTTTCGCCAGTCTCTGTATGGGATACTTCAAGAGGAAAAAAACCATAGAGAGAGAACTTAGAACTACCTCATTTGGTCAAGTTTCAAAGAGCTAGCTCAAACCGTGTTTGATTTAGAAATCCAAACACAGCCATCTATGCAGGAGAAAACAGAGTGAAACCTAAAAATTCAAAGTGTTACTGGAAACGAACGCTTGAACCTAGAAGAGTGAACATTGGGCAGCCAAGTGGGCTTATTGAACTGATCATTACCACCAAGTATCATCGAGATTTGGTGAAAAAATGTTTGCTGAGATTTCAGCAAACTAGTAGTTTTTTGGAAGCTTGGCAACCCCTTTCAAACGAAAGTGTTTTTCGAAAGTCTCTGCATGGGGTACTTCAAAAGAAAACAAACCATAGAGATAGAACTTAGAAATACTTCATTTGGTCAAGTTTCAAGGAGCTAGCACAAACCGTGTTTGATTTAGAATTCCAAACACAGCTATCTATGTAGGAGAAAACAGAGTGAAACCTAAAAATTCAAACTGTTACTTGAAACGTATGCTTCAACCTAGAAGAATAAAAATTGGGCAGCCAAGTGGGATTAGTGAACTGATCATTACCACCAAGTATCATCAAGATTTGTTGAAAAAATGTTTGCTGAGATTTCAGCAAACTAGTAGTTTTTGGAAGCTTGTCAACCCCATTCAAACGAAAGTGTTTTTCGCCAGGCTCTGCATGGGGTACTTCAAGAGGAAACAAACCATAGAGATAGAACTTAGAACTACATCATTGGTCAAGATTCAAGGAGCTAGCACAAACCGTGTTTGATTTAGAATTCCAAACACAGCTATCTATGTAGGAGAAAACAGAGGAAACCTAAAATTCAAACTGTTACTGAAAACGAATGCTTCAACCTAGAAGAATAAAAATTGGGCAGCCAAGTGGGATTAGTGAACGGATCATTACCACGAAGTATCATCAAGATTTGGTGAAAAAATGTTTGCTGAGATTTCAGCAAACTAGTAGTTTTTTGGAAGCTTGGCAACCCCTTTCAAACGAAAGTGTTTTCCGCCAGTCTCTGCATGGGGTACTTCAAGAGGAAACAAACCATAGAGATAGAACTTGGAACTACTTCATTTGGTCAAGTTTCAAGGAGCTAGCACAAACCGTGTTTGATTTAGAGTTTCAAACACATCTATCTATATAGCAGAAAACAGAGTGAAACCTAAAAATTCAAAGTGTTACTGGAAACGAACGCTTGAACCTAGAAGAGTGAAAATTGGGCAGCCAAGTGGGCTTAGTGAACTGATTATTACCACCAAGTATCATCAAGATTTGGTGAAAAATGTTTGCTGAGATTTCAGCAAACTAGTAGTTTTTTTGAGAGCTGGGCAACCCCTTTCAAATGAAAGTGTTTTTGCCAGTCTCTGCATGGGTACTTCAAGAGGAAACAAACCATAGAGATAGAACTTAGAACTAGTTCATTTGGTCAAGTTTCAAGGAGCTAGCACAAACCGTGTTTGATTTAGAATTCCAAACACAGCTATCTATGTAGGAGAAAACAGAGTGAAACCTAAAATTCAAACTGTTACTTGAAACGAATGCTTCAACCTAGAAGAATAACAATTGGGGAGCCAAGTGGGATTAGTGAACTGATCATTACCACCAAGTATCATCAAGATTTGGTGAAAAAATGTTTGCTGAGATTTCAGCAAACTAGTAGTTTTTGGAAGCTTGGCAACCCCTTTCAAATGAAAGTGTTTTTCGCCAGTCTCTGCATGGGGTACTTCAAGAGGAAACAAACCATAGAGATAGAACTTAGAACTACATCATTTGGTCAAGTTTCAAGGAGCTAGCACAAACCGGGTTTGATTTAGAATTCCAAACACAGCTATCTATGTAGGAGAAAACAGAGTGAAACCTAAAAATTCAAACTGTTACTGGAAACGAATGCTTCAACCTAGAAGAATAAAAATTGGGCAGCCAAGTGGGATTAGTGAACTGATCATTACCACGAAGTATCATCAAGATTTGGTGAAAAAATGTTTGCTGAGATTTCAGCAAACTAGTAGTTTTTTGGAAGCTTGGCAACCCCTTTCAAACGAAAGTGTTTTTCGCCAGTCTCTGCATGGGGTACTTCAAGAGGAAACAAACCATAGAGATAGAACTTAGAACTACATCATTTGGTCAAGTTACAAGGAGCTAGCACAAACCGTGTTTGATTTAGAATTCCAAACACAGCTATCTATGTAGGAGAAAACAGAGTGAAACCTAGAAATTCAAACTGTTACTGGAAACGAATGCTTCAACCTAGAAGAGAGAAAATTGGGCAGCCCAAGTGGGATTAGTGAACTGATCATTACCACCAAGTATCATCAAGATTTGGTGAAAAAATGTTTGCTGAGATTTCAGCAAACTAGTAGTTTTTTGGAAGCTTGGCAACCCCTTTCAAACGAAAGTGTTTTTCGCCAGTCTCTGCATGGGGTACTTCAAGAGGAAACAAACCATAGAGATAGAACTTGGAACTACTTCATTTGGTTCAAGTTTCAAAGAGCTAGCACAACCGTGTTTGATTTAGAGTTTCAAACACATCTATCTATATAGCAGAAAACAGAGTGAAACCTAAAAATTCAAAAGTGTTACTGGAAACGAACGCTTGAACCTTGAAGAGTGAAAATTGGACAGCCAAGTGGGCTTAGTGAACTGATGAATACCACCAAGTATCATCAAGATTTGGTGAAAAAATGTTTGCTGAGATTTCAGCAAACTGGTAGTTTTTTGGAAGCTTGGCAACCCCTTTCAAACGAAAGTGTTTTTCGATCGTCTCTGCATGGGGTACTTCAAGAGGAAACAAACCATAGAGATAGAACCTAGAACTACTTCATTTGGTCAAGTGTCAATGAGCTAGCACAAACCGTGTTTGATTTAGAGTTTCAAACACATCTATCTATATAGCAGAAAACAGAGTGAAACCTAAAAATTCAAAGTGTTACTGGAAACGAACGCTTTAACCTAGAAGAGTGAAAATTGGGCAGCCAAGAGGGCTTAATGAACTGATCATTACCACCAAGTATCATCAAGATTTGGTGAAAAAATGTTTGCTGAGATTTCAGCAAACTAGTAGGTTTTTGGAAGCTTGGCAACCCCTTTCAAACGAAACTGTTTTTCGCCAGTCTCTGCATGGGGTACTTCAAGAAGAAACAAACCATAGAGATAGAACTTAGAACTACTTCATTTGGTCAAGTTTCAAAGAGCTAGCACAAACCGTGTTTGATTTAGAATTCCTAACACAGCTATCTATGTAGGAGAAAACAGAGTGAAACTTAAAAATTCAAAGTGTTACTGGAAACGAACGCTTGAACCTAGAAGAGTGAAAATTAGGCAGCCAAGTGGGCTTAGTGAACTGATCATTACCACCAAGTATCATCAAGATTTGGTGAAAAAATGTTTGCTGAGATTTCAGCAAACTAATAGTTTTTTGGAAGCTTGGCAACCAATTTCAAACCAAAGTTTTTTTCGCCAGTCTCTGCATGGGGTACTTCAAGAGGAAACAAACCATAGAGATAGAACTTAGAACTTCTTTATTTGGTCAAGTTTCAAGGAGCTAGCACAAACCGTGTTTGATTTAGAATTCCAAACACAGTTATCTATGTAGGAGAAAACAGAGTGAAACATAGAAATTAAAACTGTTACTGGAAACGAATGCTTCAACCTAGAAGAATAAAAACTGGGGAGCAAAGTGGGATTAGTTTACTGATCATCACCACCAAGTATCATTAAGATTTGGTGAAAAAATGTTTGCTGAGATTTCAGCAAACTAGTAGTTTTTTGGAAGCTTGGCAACCCCTTTCAAACGAAAGTGTTTTTCACCAGGCTCTGCATGGGGTACTTCAATAGGAAACAAACCATAGAGATAGAACTTAGAACTACTTCATTTGGTCAAGTTTCAAGGAGCTAGCACAAACCGTGTTTATTTAGAATTCCAAACACAGCTTTCTATGTAGGAGAAAACAGAGTGAAATTTAAAAATTCAAACTGTTACTGGAAACGAATGCTTCAACCTAGAAGAATAAAAATTTTGCAGCCAAGTGGGATTAGGGAATTGATCATTACCACCAAGTATCATCAAGATTTGGTGAAAAAATGTTTGCTGAGATTTCAGCAAACTAGTAGTTTTTTGGAAGCTTGGCAACCAGTTTCAAACCAAAGTGTTTTTCGCCAGTCTCTGCATGGGGTACTTCAACAGGAAACAAACCATAGAGATAGAAGTTAGAACTACTTTATTTGGTCAAGTTTCAAGGAGCTAGCACAATCCGTGTTTGATTTAGAGTTTCAAACACATCTATCTATATAGCAGAAAACAGAGTGAAACCTAAAATTTCAAACTGTTACTGGAAGCGAATGCTTCAACCTAGAAGAGTGAAAATTGGGCAGCCAAGTGGGCTTATTGAACTGATCATTACCACCAAGTATCATTAAGATTTGGTGAAAAAATGTTTGCTGAGTTTTCAGCAAACTAGTAGTTTTTTGGAAGCTTGGCAACCCCTTTCAAACGAAAGTGTTTTTCGGCAGTCTCTGCATGGGTTACTTCAAGAGGAAACAAACCATAGAGATAGAACTTAGAACTACTTTATTTGGTCAAGTTTCAAGGAGCTAGCACAAACCGTGTTTGATTTAGAGTTTCAAACACATCTATCTATATAGCAGAAAACAGAATGAAACCTAAAAATTCAAAGTGTTACTGGAAACGAATGCTTGAACCTAGAAGAGTGAAAATTGGGCAGCCAAGTGGGCTTATTGAACTGATCATTACCACCAAGTATCATTAAGATTTGGTGAAAAAATGTTTGCTGAGTTTTCAGCAAACTAGTAGTTTTTTGGAAGCTTGGCAACCCCTTTCAAAGAAACTGGTTTTCGCCAGTCTCTGCATGAGGTACTTCAAGAGAAAACAAACCATAGAGATAGAACTTAGAACTACTTCATTTGGTCAAGTTTCAAGGAGCTAGCAAAAAGCGTGTTTGATTTAGAATTCCAAAGACAGCTATCTATGTAGGAGAAAACAGAGTGAAACCTAAAAATTCAAACTGTTACTGGAAACGAATGCTTCAACCTAGAAGAATGAAAATTTTGCAGACAAGTGGGATTATTGAACTGATCATTACCAGCAAGTATCATCAAGATTTGGTGAAAAAATATTTTCTGAGATTTCAGCAAACTAGTATTTTTTTGGAAGCTTGGCAACCCCTTTCAAATCAAAGTGTTTTTCGCCAGTCTCTGCATGGGGTACTTCCAGAGGAAACAAACCACAGAGATAGAACTTGGAACTACTTCATTTGGTCAAGTTTCAAGGAGCTAGCACAAACCGTGTTTGATTTAGAGTTTCAAACACATCTATCTATATAGCAGAAAACAGAGTGAAACCTAAAAATTTAAAGTGTTACTGGAAACAAACGCTTGAACCTAGAAGAGTGAAAAGTGCGCAGCCAAGTGGGCTTATTGAACTGATCATTACCACCAAGTATCATCGAGATTTGGTGAAAAAATGTTTGCTGAGATTTCAGCAAACTAGTAGTTTTTTGGAAGCTTGGCAACCCCTTTCAAACGAGAGTGTTTTTCGCCAGTCTCTGCATGGGGTACTTCAAGAGGAAACAAACCATAGACATAGAACTTAGAACTACTTCATTTGGTCATGTTTCAAGGAGCTAGCACAAAACGTGTTTGATTTAGAATTCCAAACACAGCTATCTATGTAGGAGAAAACAGAGTGAAACCTAAAAATTCAAACTGTTACTGGAAACGAACGCTTGAACCAAGAAGAGAGAAAATTGGGCAGCCAAGAGTGCTTAGTGAACTGATCATTACCACCAAGTATCATCAAGATTTGGTGAAAAAATGTTTGCTGAGATTTCAGCAAACTAGTAGTTTTTTGGAAGCTTGGCAACCCCTTTCAAACGAAAGTGTTTCTCGCCAGTCGCTGCATGGGGTACTTCAAGAGGAAACAAACCATAGAGAAAGAACTTAGAACTACTACATTTGGTCAAGTTTCAAGGAGATAGCACAAACCGTGTTTGATTTAGAATTCCAAACACAGCTATCTATGTAGGAGAAAACAGAGTGAAACCTAAAAATTCAAACTGTTACTTGAAACGAATGCTTCAACCTAGAAGAATAACAATTGGGGAGCCAAGTGGGATTAGTGAACTGATCATTACCACCAAGTATCATCAAGATTTGGTGAAAAAATGTTTGCTGAGATTTCAGCAAACTAGTAGTTTTTTGGAAGCTTGGCAACCCCTTTCAAATGAAAGTGTTTTTCGCCAGTCTCTGCATGGGGTACTTCAAGAGGAAACAAACCATAGAGATAGAACTTAGAACTACATCATTTGGTCAAGTTTCAAGGAGCTAGCACAAACCGTGTTTGATTTAGAATTCCAAACACAGCTATCTATGTAGGAGAAAACAGAGTGAAACCTAACAATTCAAACTGTTACTGGAAACGAATGCTTCAACCTAGAAGAATAAAAATTGGGCAGCCAAGTGGGATTAGTGAACTGATCATTACCACGAAGTATCATCACGATTTGGTGAAAAAATGTTTGCTGAGATTTCAGCAAACTAGTAGTTTTTTGGAAGCTTGGCAACCCCTTTCAAACGAAAGTGTTTTTCGCCAGTCTCTGCATGGGGTACTTCAAGAGGAAACAAACCATAGAGATAGAACTTAGAACTACATCATTTGGTCAAGTTACAAGGAGCTAGCACAAACCGTGTTTGATTTAGAATTCCAAACACAGCTATCTATGTAGGAGAAAACAGAGTGAAACCTAGAAATTCAAACTGTTACTGGAAACGAATGCTTCAACCTAGAAGAATAAAAATTGGGCAGCCAAGTGGGATTAGTGAACTGATCATTACCACGAAGTATCATCAAGATTTGGTGAAAAAATGTTTGCTGAGATTTCAGCAAACTAGTAGTTTTTTGGAAGCTTGGCAACCCCTTTCAAACGAAAGTGTTTTTCGCCAGTCTCTGCATGGGGTACTTCAAGAGGAAACAAACCATAGAGATAGAACTTGGAACTACTTCATTTGGTCAAGTTTCAAAGAGCTAGCACAAACCGTGTTTGATTTAGAGTTTCAAACACATCTATCTATATAGCAGAAAACAGAGTGAAACCTAAAAATTCAAAGTGTTACTGGAAACGAACGCTTGAACCTTGAAGAGTGAAAATTGGGCAGCCAAGTGGGCTTAGTGAACTGATGATTACCACCAAGTATCATCAAGATTTGGTGAAAAAATGTTTGCTGAGATTTCAGCAAACTGGTAGTTTTTTGGAAGCTTGGCAACCCCTTTCAAACGAAAGTGTTTTTCGATCGTCTCTGCATGGGGTACTTCAAGAGGAAACAAACCATAGAGATAGAACCTAGAACTACTTCATTTGGTCAAGTGTCAATGAGCTAGCACAAACCGTGTTTGATTTAGAGTTTCAAACACATCTATCTATATAGCAGAAAACAGAGTGAAACCTAAAAATTCAAAGTGTTACTGGAAACGAACGCTTTAACCTAGAAGAGTGAAAATTGGGCAGCCAAGAGGGCTTAATGAACTGATCATTACCACCAAGTATCATCAAGATTTGGTGAAAAAATGTTTGCTGAGATTTCAGCAAACTAGTAGGTTTTTGGAAGCTTGGCAACCCCTTTCAAACGAAACTGTTTTTCGCCAGTCTCTGCATGGGGTACTTCAAGAAGAAACAAACCATAGAGATAGAACTTAGAACTACTTCATTTGGTCAAGTTTCAAAGAGCTAGCACAAACCGTGTTTGATTTAGAATTCCTAACACAGCTATCTATGTAGGAGAAAACAGAGTGAAACTTAAAAATTCAAAGTGTTACTGGAAACGAACGCTTGAACCTAGAAGAGTGAAAATTAGGCAGCCAAGTGGGCTTAGTGAACTGATCATTACCACCAAGTATCATCAAGATTTGGTGAAAAAATGTTTGCTGAGATTTCAGCAAACTAATAATTTTTTGGAAGCTTGGCAACCAATTTCAAACCAAAGTTTTTTTCGCCAGTCTCTGCATGGGGTACTTCAAGAGGAAACAAACCATAGAGATAGAACTTAGAACTTCTTTATTTGGTCAAGTTTCAAGGAGCTAGCACAAACCGTGTTTGATTTAGAATTCCAAACACAGTTATCTATGTAGGAGAAAACAGAGTGAAACATAGAAATTAAAACTGTTACTGGAAACGAATGCTTCAACCTAGAAGAATAAAAACTGGGGAGCAAAGTGGGATTAGTTTACTGATCATCACCACCAAGTATCATTAAGATTTGGTGAAAAAATGTTTGCTGAGATTTCAGCAAACTAGTAGTTTTTTGGAAGCTTGGCAACCCCTTTCAAACGAAAGTGTTTTTCACCAGGCTCTGCATGGGGTACTTCAATAGGAAACAAACCATAGAGATAGAACTTAGAACTACTTCATTTGGTCAAGTTTCAAGGAGCTAGCACAAACCGTGTTTATTTAGAATTCCAAACACAGCTTTCTATGTAGGAGAAAACAGAGTGAAATTTAAAAATTCAAACTGTTACTGGAAACGAATGCTTCAACCTAGAAGAATAAAAATTTTGCAGCCAAGTGGGATTAGGGAATTGATCATTACCACCAAGTATCATCAAGATTTGGTGAAAAAATGTTTGCTGAGATTTCAGCAAACTAGTAGTTTTTTGGAAGCTTGGCAACCAGTTTCAAACCAAAGTGTTTTTCGCCAGTCTCTGCATGGGGTACTTCAACAGGAAACAAACCATAGAGATAGAACTTAGAACTACTTTATTTGGTCAAGTTTCAAGGAGCTAGCACAATCCGTGTTTGATTTAGAGTTTCAAACACATCTATCTATATAGCAGAAAACAGAGTGAAACCTAAAATTTCAAACTGTTACTGGAAGCGAATGCTTCAACCTAGAAGAGTGAAAATTGGGCAGCCAAGTGGGCTTATTGAACTGATCATTACCACCAAGTATCATTAAGATTTGGTGAAAAAATGTTTGCTGAGTTTTCAGCAAACTAGTAGTTTTTTGGAAGCTTGGCAACCCCTTTCAAATGAAAGTGTTTTTCGGCAGTCTCTGCATGGGTTACTTCAAGAGGAAACAAACCATAGAGATAGAACTTAGAACTACTTTATTTGGTCAAGTTTCAAGGAGCTAGCACAAACCGTGTTTGATTTAGAGTTTCAAACACATCTATCTATATAGCAGAAAACAGAATGAAACCTAAAAATTCAAAGTGTTACTGGAAACGAATGCTTGAACCTAGAAGAGTGAAAATTGGGCAGCCAAGTGGGCTTATTGAACTGATCATTACCACCAAGTATCATCAAGATTTGGTGAAAAAATGTTTGCTGAGATTTCAGCAAACTAGTAGTTTTTTGGAAGCTTGGCAACCCCTTTCAAACGAAAGTGTTTTTCGCCAGTCTCTGCATGGGTACTTCAAGAGGAAACAAACCATAGAGATAGAACTTAGAACTACATCATTAGGTCAAGTTTCAAGGAGCTAGCACAAACCGTGTTTGATTTAGAGTTTCAAACACATCTATCTATATAGCAGAAAACAGAGTGAAACCTAAAAATTCAAAGTGTTACTGGAAACGAACGCTTGAACTTAGAAGAGTGAAAATTGGGCAGCGAAGTGAGCTTAGTGAACTGATCATAACCACCAAGAATCATCAAGATTTGGTGAAAAAATGTTTGCTAAGATTTGAGCAAACTAGTAGTTTTTTGGAAGCTTGGCAACCCCTTTCAAACGAAAGTGTTTTTCGCCAGTCTCTGCATGGGATACTTCAAGAGGAAACAAACCATAGAGATAGAACCTAGAACTACTTCATTTGGTCAAGTTTCAAGAAGCTAGCACAAACCGTGTTTGATTTAGAGTTTCAAACACATCTACATATATAGCAGAAAACAGAGTGACACCTAAAAATTCAAAGTGTTACTGGAAATGAACGCTTGAACCTAGAAGAGTGAAAACTGGGCAGCCAAGTGGGCTTAGTGAACTGATCATTACCACCAAGTATCATCAAGATTTGGTGAAAAAATTTTTGCTGAGATTTCAGCAAACTAGTAGTCTTTTGGAAGCTTGGCAACCCCTTTAAAACGAAAGTGTTTTTTGCCAGTCTCTGCATGGGGTACTTCAAGAGGAAACAAACCATAGAGATAGAACTTAGAACTACTTCATTTGGTCAAGTTTCAAGGAGCTAGCACAAACCGTGTTTCATTTAGATTTCCAAACACAGCTATCTATGTAGGAGAAAACAGAGTGAAACCTAAAAATTCAAAGTGTTACTGGAAACGAACGCTTGAACCTAGAAGAGTGAACATTGGGCAGCCAAGTGGGCTTATTGAACTGATCATTACCACCAAGTATCATCGAGATTTGGTGAAAAAATGTTTGCTGAGATTTCAGCAAACTAGTAGTTTTTTGGAAGCTTGGCAACCCCTTTCAAACGAAAGTGTTTTTCGAAAGTCTCTGCATGGGGTACTTCAAAAGGAAACAAACCATAGAGATAGAACTTAGAAATACTTCATTTGGTCAAGTTTCAAGGAGCTAGCACAAACCGTGTTTGATTTAGAATTCCAAACACAGCTATCTATGTAGGAGAAAACAGAGTGAAACCTAAAAATTGAAACTGTTACTTGAAACGAATGCTTCAACCTAGAAGAATAAAAATTGGGCAGCCAAGTGGGATTAGTGAACTGATCATTACCACCATGTATCATCAAGATTTGTTGAAAAAATGTTTGCTGAGATTTCAGCAAACTAGTAGTTTTTGGGAAGCTTGTCAACCCCATTCAAACGAAAGTGTTTTTCGCCAGGCTCTGCATGGGGTACTTCAAGAGGAAACAAACCATAGAGATAGAACTTAGAACTACATCATTTGGTCAAGATTCAAGGAGCTAGCACAAACCGTGTTTGATTTAGAATTCCAAACACAGCTATCTATGTAGGAGAAAACAGAGGAAACCTAAAAATTCAAACTGTTACTGAAAACGAATGCTTCAACCTAGAAGAATAAAAATTGGGCAGCCAAGTGGGATTAGTGAACGGATCATTACCACGAAGTATCATCAAGATTTGGTGAAAAAATGTTTGCTGAGATTTCAGCAAACTAGTAGTTTTTTGGAAGCTTGGCAACCCCTTTCAAACGAAAGTGTTTTCCGCCAGTCTCTGCATGGGGTACTTCAAGAGGAAACAAACCATAGAGATAGAACTTGGAACTACTTCATTTGGTCAAGTTTCAAGGAGCTAGCACAAACCGTGTTTGATTTAGAGTTTCAAACACATCTATCTATATAGCAGAAAACAGAGTGAAACCTAAAAATTCAAAGTGTTACTGGAAACGAACGCTTGAACCTAGAAGAGTGAAAATTGGGCAGCCAAGTGGGCTTAGTGAACTGATTATTACCACCAAGTATCATCAAGATTTGGTGAAAAAATGTTTCCTGAGATTTCAGCAAACTAGTAGTTTTTTGGAAGCTGGGCAACCCCTTTCAAATGAAAGTGTTTTTTGCCAGTCTCTGCATGGGTACTTCAAGAGGAAACAAACCATAGAGATAGAACTTAGAACTAGTTCATTTGGTCAAGTTTCAAGGAGCTAGCACAAACCGTGTTTGATTTAGAATTCCAAACACAGTTATCTATGTAGGAGAAAACAGAGTGAAACCTAAAAATTCAAAGTGTTACTGGAACCGAATCCTTTAACCTAGACGAATAAAAATTGGGCAGCGGTGGGATTAGTGAACTGATCATTACCACCAAGTATCATCAAGATTTGGTGAAAAAATGTTTGCTGAGATTTAAGCAAACTAGTAGTTTTTTGGAAGCTTGGCAACCCCTTTCAAACGAAAGTGTTTTTCGCCAGTCTCTGCATGGGGTACTTCAAGAGGAAACAAACCATAGAGATAGAACTTAGAACTACTTCATTTGGTCAAGTTTCAAGGAGCTAGCACAAACCGTGTTTGATTTAGAGTTTCAAACACATCTATTTATATAGCAGAAAACAGAGTGAAACCTAAAAATTCAAAGTGTTAGTGGAAACGAACCCTTGAACCTAGAAGAGTGAAAATTTGGCAGCCAAGTGGGCTTAGTGAACTGATAATTACCACTTAGTATCATCAAGATTTGGTGAAAAAATGTTTGCTGAGATTTCAGAAAACTTGAATTTTTTTGGAAGCTTCGCAACCACTTTCAAATGAAAGTGCTTTTTGAAAGTCTCTACATGGAGTACTTCAAGAGGAAACAAACCATAAAGATACAACTTAGAACTACTTCATTTTGTCAAGTTTCAAGGAGCTAGCACAAACCGTGTTTGATTTAGAATTCCAAACACAGCTATCTATGTAGGAGAAAACAGAGTGAAACCTAAAAATTCAAACTGTTACTGGAAACGAATGCTTGAGCCTAGAAGAGTGAAAATTAGGCAGCGAAGTGGGCTTAGTGAACTTATCATTACCACCAAGTATCATCAAGATTTGGTGAAAAAATGTTTGCTGAGATTTCATCAAACTAGTAGTTTTTTGGAAGCTGGGCAACCCCTTTCAAAAGAAACTGTTTTTAGCCAGTCTCTGCATGGGGTACTTCAAGAGGAAACAAACCATAGAGACAGAACTTAGAACTACTTCATTTTGTCAAGTTTCAAGGAGCTAGCACAAACCGTGTTTGATTTAGAATTCCAAACACAGCTATCTATGTAGGAGAAAACAGAGTGAAACCTAAAAATTCAAAGTGTTACTGGAAACGAACGATTGAACCTAGAAGAGTGAAAATTGGGCAGCCAAGTGGGCGTAGTGAACTGATCATTACCACCAAGTATCATCAAGATTTGGTGAAAAAATGTTTGCTGAGATTTCAGCAAACTAGTAGTTTTTTGGAAGCTTGGCATCCCCTTTCAAACGAAAGTGTTTTTCTCCAGTCTCTTCATGGGGTACTTCAAGAGGAAACAAACCATAGAGATAGAACTTAGAACTACTTCATTTGGTCAAGTTTCAAGGAGCAAGCACACACCGTGTTTGATTTAGAATTCCAAACACAGCTATCTATGTAGGAGAAAACAGAGTGAAACCTAAAAATTCAAAGTGTTACTGGAAACGAACGCTTGAACCTAGAACAGTTAAAATTGGGCAGCCAAGTGGGCTTAGTGAACTGATCATTACCACCAAGTATCATCAAGATTTGGTGAAAAAATGTTTGCTGGGATTTCAGCGAACTAGTAGTTTTTTGGAAGCTTGGCAACCCCTTTCAAACGAAAGTGTTTTTCGCCAGTCTCTGCATGGGGTACTTCAAGAGGAAACAAACCATAGAGATAGAACTTAGAACTACTTCATTTTGTCAAGTTCAAGGAGCTAGCACAAACCGTGTTTGATTTAGAATTCCAAACACAGCTATCTATGTAGGAGAAAACAGAGTGAAACCTAAAAATTCAAAGTGTTACTGGAAACGAACGCTTGAACCTAGAAGAGTGAAAATTGGGCAGCCAAGTGGGCTTAGTGAACTGATGATTACCACCAAGTATCATCAAGATTTGGTGAAAAAATGTTTGCTGAGATTTCAGCAAACTAGTAGTTTTTTGGAAGCTTGGCAACACCTTTCAAACGAAAGTGTTTTTCGCCAGTCTCTGTTGGGATACTTCAAGAGGAAAAAAACCATAGAGAGAGAACTTAGAACTACCTCATTTGGTCAAGTTTCAAAGAGCTAGCTCAAACCGTGTTTGATTTAGAAATCCAAACACAGCTATCTATGCAGGAGAAAACAGAGTGAAACCTAAAAATTCAAACTGTTACTGGAAAAGAATGCTTCAACCTAGAAGAATAAAAATTGGGCAGCCAAGTGGGCTTGGTGTCCTGATCATTACCACCAAGTATCATCAAGTTTTGGTGAAAAAATATTTGCTAGATTTCAGCAAACTTGAAGTTTTTTTGGAAGCTTGGCAACCCCTTTCAAACGAAAGTGTTTTTCGCCAGACTCTGCATGGGGTATTTCAAGAGGAAACAAACCATAGAGAGAGAACTTAGAACTACTTCATTTGGTCAAGTTTCAAGGAGCTAGCACAAACCGTGTTTGATTTAGAATTACAAACACAGCTATCTATGTAGGAGAAAACAGAGTGAAACCTAAAAATTCAAACTGTTACTGGAAACGAATGCCTCAACCTAGAAGAATAAAATTTGGGCAGCCAAGTGGGATTAGTGAACTGATCATTACCACCAAGTATCATCAAGATTTGGTGAAAAAAAGTTTGCTGAGATTTCAGCAAACTAGTAGTTTTATGGAAGCTTGGCAACCCCTTTCAAATGAAAGTTTTCCTCGTCAGGCTCTGCATGGGGTACTTCAAGAGGAAACAAACCATAGCGATAGAACATAGAACTACTTCATTTGGTCAAGTTTCAAGGAGCTAGCACAAACCGTGTTTGATTTAGAATTCCAAACACAGCTATCTATGTAGGAGAAAACCGAGTGAAACCAAAAAATTCAAACTGTTACTGGAAACGAATGCTTCAAACTAGAAGAATAAAAATTTGCAGCAAAGTGGGATTAGTGAACTGATCATTACCACCAAGTATCATCAATATTTGTTTAAAAAAGGTTTTCTGAGATTTCAGCAAACTAGTAGTTTTTTGGAAGCTTGGCAACCCCTTTCAAACGAAAGTGTTTTTCGCCAGTCTCTGCCTGGGGTACTTCAAGGAAACAAACCATAGAGATAGAACTTAGAACTACTTCATTTGGTCAAGTTTCAAGGAGCTAGCAGAAAATGTGTTTGATTTAGAATTCCAAACACAGCTATCTATGTAGGAGAAAACAGAGTGAAACCTAAAAATTCAAAGTGTTACTGGAAACGAACGCTTGAACCTAGAAGAGTTAAAATTGGGCAGCCAAGTGGGCTTAGTGAACTGATCATTACCACCAAGTATCATCAAGATTTGGTGAAAAAATGTTTGCTGGGATTTCAGCAAACTAGTAGTTTTTTGGAAGCTTGGCAACCCCTTTAAAACGAAAGTGTTTTTCGCCAGTCTCTGCATGGGGTACTTCAAGAGGAAACAAACCATAGAGATAGAACTTAGAACTACTTCATTTGGTCATGTTTCAAGGAGCAAGCACACACCGTGTTTGATTTAGAATTCCAAACACAGCTATCTATGTAGGAGAAAACAGAGTGAAACCTAAAAATTCAAAGTGTTACTGGAAACGAACACTTGAACCTAGAAGAGAGAAAATTGGGCAGCCAAGTGGGATTAGTGAACTGATCATTACCACCAAGTATAATCAAGATTTGGTGAAAAAATGTTTGCTGAGATTTCAGCAAACTAGTAGTTTTTTGGAAGCTTGGCAACCCTTTCAAACGAAAGTGTTTTTCGCCAGTCTCTGCATGGGATACTTCAAGAGGAAACAAACCATAGAGATAGAACATAGAACTACTTCATTTGGTCAAGTTTCAATGAGCTAGCACAAACCGTGTTTGATTTAGAGTTTCAAACACATCTATCTATATAGCAGAAAACAGAGTGAAACCTAAAAATTCAAAGTCTTACTGGAAAACAACACTTGAACCTAGAAGAGTGAAAATTGGGCAGCCAAGTGGACTTAGTGAACTGATCATTACCACCAAGTATCATCAAGATTTGGTGAAAAGAAATTTGCTGAGATTTCAGCAAACTAGTAGTTATATTTGAAGCTTGGCAACCCCTTTCAAACGAAAGTGTTTTTCGCCAGTCTCTGTATGGGATACTTCAAGAGGAAAAAAACCATAGAGAGAGAACTTAGAACTACCTCATTTGGTCAAGTTTCAAAGAGCTAGCTCAAACCGTGTTTGATTTAGAAATCCAAACACAGCTATCTATGCAGGAGAAAACAGAGTGAAACCTAAAAATTCAAACTGTTACTGGAAAAGAATGCTTCAACCTAGAAGAATAAAAATTGGGCAGCCAAGTGGGCTTGGTGTACTGATCATTACCACCAAGTATCATCAAGTTTTGGTGAAAAAATATTTGCTAGATTTCAGCAAACTTGAAGTTTTTTTGGAAGCTTGGCAACCCCTTTCAAACGAAAGTGTTTTTCGCCAGTCTCTGCATGGGGTATTTCAAGAGGAAACAAACCATAGAGAGAGAACTTAGAACTACTTCATTTGGTCAAGTTTCAAGGAGCTAGCACAAACCGTGTTTGATTTAGAATTACAAACACAGCTATCTATGTAGGAGAAAACAGAGTGAAACCTAAAAATTCAAACTGTTACTGGAAACGAATGCCTCAACCTAGAAGAATAAAATTTGGGCAGCCAAGTGGGATTAGTGAACTGATCATTACCACCAAGTATCATCAAGATTTGGTGAAAAAATGTTTGCTGAGATTTCAGCAAACTAGTAGTTTTATGGAAGCTTGGCAACCCCTTTCAAATGAAAGTTTTCCTCGCCAGTCTCTGCATGGGGTACTTCAAGAGGAAACAAACCATAGCGATAGAACATAGAACTACTTCATTTGGTCAAGTTTCAAGG
This sequence comes from Callospermophilus lateralis, assembly GCF_048772815.1. Taxonomy (NCBI): domain Eukaryota; kingdom Metazoa; phylum Chordata; class Mammalia; order Rodentia; family Sciuridae; genus Callospermophilus; species Callospermophilus lateralis. Next base: position 27,246 of record NW_027515633.1, read on the forward strand.
AGCTAGCACAAACCGTGTATGATTTAGAATTCCAAACACAGCTATCTATGTAGGAGAAAACCGAGTGAAACCTAAAAATTCAAACTGTTACTGGAAACGAATGCTTCAAACTAGAAGAATAAAAATTGGGCAGCCAAGTGGGATTAGTGAACTGATCATTACCACCAAGTATCATCAATATTTGTTGAAAAAATGTTTTCTGAGATTTCAGCAAACTAGTAGTTTTTTGGAAGCTTGGCAACCCCTTTCAAACGAAAGTGTTTTTCGCCAGTCTCTGCCTGGGGTACTTCAAGGAAACAAACCATAGAGATAGAACTTAGAACTACTTCATTTGGTCAAGTTTCAAGGAGCTAGCAGAAACCGTGTTTGATTTAGAATTCCAAACACAGCTATCTATGTAGGAGAAAACAGAGTGAAACCTAAAAATTCAAAGTGTTACTGGAAACGAACGCTTGAACCTAGAAGAGTTAAAATTGGGCAGCCAAGTGGGCTTAGTGAACTGATCATTACCACCAAGTATCATCAAGATTTGGTGAAAAAATGTTTGCTGGGATTTCAGCAAACTAGTAGTTTTTTGGAAGCTTGGCAACCCCTTTCAAACGAAAGTGTTTTTCGCCAGTCTCTGCATGGGGTACTTCAAGAGGAAACAAACCATAGAGATAGAACTTAGAACTACTTCATTTGGTCAAGTTTCAAGGAGCTAGCACAAACCGTGTTTGATTTAGAATTCCAAACACAGCTATCTATGTAGGAGAAAACAGAGTGAAACCTAAAAATTCAAAGTGTTACTGGAAACGAACACTTGAACCTAGAAGAGTGAAAATTGGGCATCCAAGTGGGATTAGTGAACTGATCATTACCACCAAGTATCATCAAGATTTGGTGAAAAAATGTTTGCTGAGATTTCAGCAAACTAGTAGTTTTTTGGAAGCTTGGCAACCCTTTCAAACGAAAGTGTTTTTCGCCAGTCTCTGCATGGGATACTTCAAGAGGAAACAAACCATAGAGATAGAACTTAGAACTACTTCATTTGGTCAAGTTTCAAGGAGCTAGCACAAACCGTGTTTGATTTAGAGTTTCAAACACATCTATCTATATAGCAGAAAACAGAGTGAAACCTAAAAATTCAAAGTCTTACTGAAAACGAACGATTGAACCTAGAAGAGTGAAAATTGGGCAGCCAAGTGGGCTTAGGGAACTGATCATTAAGACCAAGTATCATCAAGATTTGGTGAAAAAATGTTTGCTGAGATTTCAGCAAACTAGGAATTTTTTGGAAGCTTGGCAACCCCTTTCAAACGAAAGTGTTTTTCGCCAGTCTCTCCATGGGATACTTCATGAGGAAACAAACCATAGAGATAGAACTTAGAACTACTTCATTTGGTCAAGTTTCAAGAAGCTAGCACAAACCGTTTTTGATTTAGAATTCCAAACACAGCTATCTCTGTAGGAGAAAACAGAGTGAAACCTAAAAATTCAAACTGTTACTGGAAACGAATGCTTCAACCTAGAAGAATAAAAATTGGGCAGCCAATTGGGATTAGTGAACTGATCATTACCACCAAGTATCATCAAGATTTGGTGAAAAAATGTTTGCTGAGGTTTCAGAAAACTAGTAGTTTTTTGGAAGCTTGTTAACCCCTTTCAAACGAAAGTGTTTTTCGCCAGTCTCTGCATGGGGTACTTCAAGAGGAAACAAACCATAGAGATAGAACTTAGAACTACTTCATTTGGTCAAGTTTCAAGGAGCTAGCGCAAACCGTGTTTGATTTAGAATTCCTAACACAGCTATGTATGTAGGAGAAAACAGAGTGAATCCTAAAAATTCAAAGTGTTACTGGAAACGAACGCTTGAACCTAGAAGAGTGAAAATTGGGCAGCCAAGTGGGCTTAGGGAACTGATCATTACCACCAAGTATCATCAAGATTTGGTGAAAAAATGTTTGCTGAGATTTCAGCAAACTAGGAGTTTTTTGGAAGCTTGGCAACCCCTTTCAAACGAAAGTGTTTTTCGCCAGTCTCTGCATGGGGTACTTCAAGAGGAAACAAACCATAGAGATAGAACTTAGAACTACTTCATTTGGTCAAGTTTCAAGGAGCTAGCACAAAGCGTGTTTGATTTGGAATTCCAAACACAGCTATGTCTGTAGGAGAAAACAGAGTGAAACCTAAAAATTCAAACTGTTACTGGAAACGAATGCTTCAACCTAGAAGAATAAAAATTGGGCAGCCAATTGGGATTAGTGAACTGATCATTACCACCAAGTATCATCAAGATTTGGTGAAAAAATGTCTGTTGAGGTTTCAGAAAACTAGTAGTTTTTTGGAAGCTTGGCAACCCCTTTCAAAAGAAAGTGTTTTTCGCCAGTCTCTGCATGGGGTACTTCAAGAGGAAACAAACCATAGAGATAGAACTTAGAACTACTTCATTTGGTCGAGTTTCAAGGAGCTAGCACAAACCGTGTTTGATTTAGAATTCCTAACACAGCTATCTATGTAGGAGAAAACAGAGTGAAACCTAAAAATTCAAAGTGTTACTGGAAACGAACACTTGAACCTAGAAGAGTGAAAATTGGGCAGCCAAGTGGGCTTAGTGAACTGATCATTACCACCAAGTATCATCAAGATTTGGTGAAAAAATGTTTGCTGAGATTTCAGCAAACTAGTAGTTTTTTAGAAGCTTGGCAACCCCGTTCAAACGAAAGTGTTTTTCGCTAGTCTCTGCATGGGGTACTTCAAGAGGAAACAAACCATAGAGATAGAACTTAGAACTACTTCATTTTGTCAAGTTTCAAGGAGCTAGCACAAACCGTGTTTGATTTAGAATTCCAAACACAGCTATCTATGTAGGAGAAAACAGAGTGAAACCTAAAAATTCAAACTGTTACTGGAAACGAATGCTTCAACTAGAAGAATAAAAATTGGGCAGCCAAGTAAGATTGGTGAACTGATCATTACCACCAAGTATCACCAAGTTTTGGTGAAAAATGTTTGCTGAGATTTCAGCAAACTAGTAGTTTTTGGAAGCTTGGCAACCCCTTTCAAACGAAAGTGTTTTTCGCCAGTCTCTTCATGGGGTACTTCAAGAGGAAACAAACCATAGAGATAGAACTTAGAACTACTTCATTTGGTCAAGATTCAAGGAGCTAGCACAAACCGTGTTTGATTTAGAATTCCAAACACAGCTATCTATGTAGGAGAAAACAGAGTGAAACCTAAAAATTCAAACTGTTACTGGAAACGAATGCTTCAACCTAGAAGAATAAAAATTGGGCAGCCAAGTGGGATTAGGGAACTGATCATTACCACCAAGTATCATTAAGATTTGTTGAAAAAATGTTTGCTGAGATTTCAGCAAAGTTGTAGTTTTTTGGAAGCTTGGCAACCCCTTTCAAATGAAAGTGTTTTTCGCCAGTCTCTGCATGGGGTACTTCAAGAGGAAACAAACCATAGAAATAGAACTTAGAACTACTTCATTTGGTCAAGTTTCAAGGAGCTAGCACAAACCGTGTTAGATTTAGAGTTTCAAACACATCTATCTATATAGCAGAAAACAGAGTGAAATCTAACAATTCAAAGTGTTACTGGAAACGAACGCTTGAACCTAGAAGAGTGAAAATTGGGCAGCCAAGTGGGCTTATTGAACTGATCATTACCACCAAGTATCATCAAGATTTGGTGAAAAAATGTTTGCTGAGATTTCAGCAAACTAGTAGTTTTTTGGAAGCTTGGCAACCCCTTTTAAACGAAAGTGTTTTTCGCCAGTCTCTCCATGGGATACTTCAAGAGGAAACAAACCATAGAGATAGAACTTAGAACTACTTCATTTGGTCAAGTTTCAAGGAGCTAGCACAAACCGTGTTTGATTTAGAGTTTCAAACACATCTATCTATATAGCAGAAAACAGAGTGAAACCTAAAAATTCAAAGTGTTACGGGAAACGAACGATTGAACCTAGAAGAGTGAAAATTGGGCAGCCAATTGGGCTTAGTGAACTGATCATTAACACCAAGTATCATCAAGATTTGGTGAAAAAATGTTTGCTGAGATTTCAGCAAACTAGTAGTTTTTTTGGAAGCTTGGCAACCCCTTTCAAACGAAAGTGTTTTTCGCCAGTTTCTGCATGGGGTACTTCAAGAGGAAACAAACCATAAAGATAGAACTTAGAACTACTTAATTTGGTCAAGTTTCAAGGAGCTAGCACAAACCGTGTTTGATTTAGAGTTTCAAACACATCTATCTATATAGCAGAAAACAGAGTGAAACCTAAAAATTCAAAGTGTTACGGGAAACGAACGATTGAACCTAGAAGAGTGAAAATTGGGCAGCCAATTGGGCTTAGTGAACTGATCATTAACACCAAGTATCATCAAGATTTGGTGAAAAAATGTTTGCTGTGATTTCAGCAAACTAGTAGTTTTTTTGGAAGCTTGGCAACCCCTTTCAAACGAAAGTGTTTTTCGCCAGTTTCTGCATGGTTTACTTCAAGAGGAAACAAACCATAAAGATAGAACTTAGAACTACTTAATTTGGTCAAGTTTCAAGGAGCTAGCACAAACCGTGTTTGATTTAGAATTCCAAACACAGCTATCTATGTAGGAGAAAACAGAGTGAAACCTAAAAATTCAAACTGTTACTGGAAACGAATGCTTCAACCTAGAAGAATAAAAATTTTGCAGCCAAGTGGGATTAGTGAACTGATCATTACCACCAAGTATCATCAAGATTTGGTGAAAAAATGTTTGCTGAGATTTCAGCAAACTAGTAGTTTTTTGGAAGCTTGGCAACCCCTTTCAAACGAAAGTGTTTTTCGCCAGTCTCTGCATGGGGTACTCCAAGAGGAAACAAACCATAGAGATAGAACTTAGAACTACTTCATTTGGTCAAGTTTCAAGGAGCTAGCACAAACCGTGTTTGATTTAGAATTATAAACACAGCTATCTATGTAGGAGAAAACAGAGTGAAACCTAAAAATTCTAACTGTTACTGGAAACGAAGGCTTCAACGTAGAAGAATAAAAATTGGGCAGCCAAGTGGGATTGGGGAACTGATCATTACAACCAAGTATCATCAAGATTTGGTGAAAAAATGTTGGCTGAGATTTCAGCAAACTAGTAGTTTTTTGGAAGCTTGGCAACCCCTTTCAAACGAAAGTTTTTTTCGCCAGTCTCTGCATGGGGTACTTCAAGAGTAAACAAACCATAGAGATAGAACTTAGAACTAATTCATTTGGTCAAGTTTCAAGGAGCTAGCACAAACCGTGTTTGATTTAGAATTCCAAACACAGCTATCTATGTAGCAGAAAACAGAGTGAAACCTAAAAATTCAATGTGTTACTGGAAACGAACGCTTGAACATAGAAGAGTGAAAATTGGGCAGCCAAGTGGGCGACTGAACTGATCATTACCACCAAGTATCATCAAGATTTGGTGAAAAAATGTTTGCTGAGATTTCAGCAAACTAGTAGTTTTTGGAAGCTTGGCAACTTCTTTCAAACGAAAGTGCTTTTCGCCAGTCTCTGCATGGGGTACTTCAAGAGGAAAGAAACCATAGAGATAGAACTTAGAACTACTTCATTTGTTCAAGTTTCAAGGAGCTAGCACAACCCGTGTTTGATTTAGAATTCCAAACACAGCTATCTATGTAGGAGAAAACAGAGTGAAACCTAAAAATTCAAACTGTTACTGGAAAACAATGCTTCAAACTAGAAGAATAAAAATTGGGCAGCCAAGTGTAATTGGTGAACTGATCATTACAACCAAGTATCATCAAGTTTTGGTGAAAAAATGTTTGCTAAGATTTCAGCAAACTAGTAGTTTTTTGGAAGCTTGGAAACCCCTTTCAAAAGAAAGTGCTTTTCGCCAGTCTCTGCATGGGGTACTTCAAGAGGAAACAAACAATAGAGATAGAACTTAGAACTACTTCATTTGGTCAAGTTTCAAGGAGCTAGCACAAACCGTGTTTTATTTAGAATTCCAAACACAGCTATCTATATAGGAGAAAACATAGTGAAACCTAAAAATTCAAACTGTTACTGGAAACGAACGCTTGAACCTAGAAGAGTGAAAATTGGGCAGCCAAGTGGGATTAGTGAACTGATCATTACCAGCAAGTATCATCAAGATTTGGTGAAAAAATGTTTGCTGAGATTTCAGCAAACTAGTAATTTTTTGGAAGCTTGGCAACCATTTCAAACGAAAGTGTTTTTCGCCAGTCTCTGCATGGGGTACTCCAAGAAAAAACAAACCATAGAGATAGAACTTAGAACTACTTCATTTGGTCAAGTTTCAAGGAGCTAGCACAAACCGTGTTTGATTTAGAATTCCAAACACAGCTATCTATGTAGGAGAAAACAGAGTGAAACCTAAAAATTGAAAGTGTTACTAGAAACGAACTCTTGAACCTAGAAGAGTGAAAATTGGGCAGCCAAGAGTGCTTAGTGAACGGATCATTACCACCAAGTATCATCAAATTTGCTGAAAAAATGTTTGCTGAGATTTCAGCAAACTAGTAGTTTTTTGGAAGCTTGGCAACCACTTTCAAACGAAAGTGCTTTTCGAGAGTCTCTGCATGGGGTACTTCAAGAGGAAACAAACCATAGAGATAGAACTTAGAACTACTTCATTTGGTCAAGTTTCAAGGAGCTAGCACAAACCGTGTTTGATTTAGAATTCCAAACACAGCTCTCTGTGTAGGAGAAAACAGAGTGAAACCTAAAAATTCAAAGTGTTACTGGAAACGAATGCTTAAACCTAGAAGAATAAAAATTGGGCAGCCAAGTGGGATTAGTGAACTGATAATTACCACCAAGTATCATCAAGATTTGGTGAAAAAATGTTTGCTGAGATTTCAGCAAACTAGTAGTTTTTTGGAAGCTTGGCAACCCCTTTCAAACGAAAGTGTTTTACGCCAGTCTCTGCATGGGGTACCTCAAGAGGAAACAAACCATAGAGATAGAACTTAGAACTACTTCATTTGGTCAAGTTTCAAGGAGCTAGCACAAACCGTGTTTGATTTAGAATTCCAAACACAGCTATCTATGTAGGAGAAAACAGAGTGAAACCTAAAAATTCAAACTGTTACTGGAAACGAATGCTTCAACCTAGAAGAATAAAAAAATGGGAAGCCAAGTGGGATTAGTGAACTCATGATTACCACCAAGTATCATCAAATTTAGTGAAAAAATGTTTGCTGAGATTTCATCAAACTAGTAGTTTTTTGGAAGCTTGGCAACCCCTTTTAAATGAAAGTGTTTTTCTCCAGTCTCTGCATGGGGTACTTCAAGAGGAAACAAACCATAGAGATAGAACTTAGAACTACTTCATTTGGTCAAGTTTCAAGGAGCTAGCACAAACCGTGTTTGATTTAGAGTTTCAAACACATCTATCTATATAGCAGAAAACAGAGTGAAACCTAAAAAGTCAAAGTGTTACTGGAAACGAACGATTGAACCTAGAAGAGTGAAAATTGGGCAGCCAGGTGGGCTTAGTGAACTGATCATTAACACCAAGTATCATCAAGTTTTGGTGAAAAAATGTTTGCTGAGATTTCAGCAAACTAGTAGTTTTTTTTGGAAGCTTGGCAACCCCTTTCAAACGAAAGTGTTTTTCGCCAGTTTCTGCATGGGGTACTTCAAGAGGAAACAAACCATAGAGATAGAACTTAGAATTACTTCATTTGGTCAAGTATCAAGGAGCTAGCACAAACCGTGTTTGATTTAGAATTCCAAACACAGCTATCTATGTAGGAGAAAACAGAGTGAAACCTAAAAATTCAAAGTGTTACTGGAAACGAATGCTTCAACCTAGAAGAATAAAAATTGGGCAGCCAAGTGGGATTGGGGAACTGATCATTACCACCAAGTATCATCAAGATTTGGTGAAAAAATGTTTGCTAAGATTTCAGCAAACTAGTAGTTTTTTGGAAGCTTGGCAACCCCTTTCAAAAGAAAGTGCTTTTCGCCAGTCTCTGCATGGGGTACTTCAAGAGGAAACAAACCATAGAGATAGAACTTAGAACTACTTCATTTGGTCAAGTTTCAAGGAGCTAGCACAACCCGTGTTTGATTTAGAATTCCAAACACAGCTATCTATGTAGGAGAAAACAGAGTGAAACCTAAAAATTCAAACTGTTACTGGAAAACAATGCTTCAAACTAGAAGAATAAAAATTGGGCAGCCAAGTGGGATTAGTGAACTGATCATTACCACCAAGTATCATCATGTTTTGGTGAAAAAATGTTTGCTAAGATTTCAGCAATCTAGTAGTTTTTTTGGAAGCTTGGCAACCCCTTTCAAAAGAAAGTGCTTTTCGCCTGACTCTGCATGGGGTACTTCATGAGGAAACAAACCATAGAGATAGAACGTAGAACTACTTCATTTGGTCAAGTTTCAATGAGCTAGCACAAACCGTGTTTGATTTAGAATTCCAAACACAGCTATCTATGTAGGCGAAAACAGAGTGAAACCTAAAAATTGAAAGTGTTACTGGAAAAGAACGCTTGAACCTAGAAGAGTGAAAATTGGGCAGCCAAGAGTGCATAGTGAACGATCATTACCACCAAGTATCATCAAGATTTGCTGAAAAAATGTTTGCTGAGATTTCAGCAAACTAGTAGTTTTTTTGGAAGCTTGGCAACCACTTTCAAATGAAAGTGCTTTTCGCCAGTCTCTGCATGGGGTACTTCAAGAGGAAACAAACCATAGAGATAGAACTTAGAACTACTTCATTTGGTCAAGTTTCAAGGAGCTAGCACAAACCGTGTTTGATTTAGAATTCCAAACACAGCTATCTATGTAGGAGAAAACAGAGTGAATCCTAAAATTTCAAACTGTTACTGGAAAACAATGCTTCAAACTAGAAGAATAAAAATTGGGCAGCCAAGTGGGATTAGTGAACTGATCATTACCACTAAGTATCATCAAGTTTTGGTGAAAAAATGTTTGCTAAGATTTCAGCAAACTAGTAGTTTTTTGGAAGCTTGGCAACCCCTTTCAAAAGAAAGTGCTTTTCGGCAGTCTCTGCATGGGGTACTTCAAGAGGAAACAAACCATAGAGATAGAACTTAGAACTACTTCATTTGGTCAAGTTTCAAGGAGCTAGCACAAACCGTGTTTGATTTAGAATTCCAAACACAGCTATCTATGTAGGAGAAAACAGAGTGAAACCTAAAAATTGAAAGTGTTACTGGAAACGAACGCTTGAACCTAGAAGAGTGAAAATTGGGCAGCCAAGAATGCTTAGTGAACGGATCATTACCACCAAGTATCATCAAGATTTGCTGAAAAAATGTTTGCTGAGATTTCAGCAAACTAGTAGTTTTTTGGAAGCTTGGCAACCACTTTCAAATGAAAGTGCTTTTCGCCAGTCTCTGCATGGGGTACTTCAAGAGGAAACAAACCATAAAGATAGAACTTAGAACTATTCATTTGGTCAAGTTTCAAGGAGCTAGCAAAAACCGTGTTTGATTTAGAATTCCAAAACACAGCTATCTATGTAGGAGAAAACAGAGTGAAACCTAAAAATTCAAACTGTTACTGGAAAACAATGCTTCAAACTAGAAGAATAAAAATTGGGCAGCCAAGTGGGATTAGTGAACTGATCATTACCACCAAGTATCATCATGTTTTGGTGAAAAAATGTTTGCTAAGATTTCAGCAATCTAGTAGTTTTTTTGGAAGCTTGGCAACCCCTTTCAAAAGAAAGTGCTTTTCGCCTGACTCTGCATGGGGTACTTCAAGAGGAAACAAACCATAGAGATAGAACGTAGAACTACTTCATTTGGTCAAGTTTCAATGAGCTAGCACAAACCGTGTTTGATTTAGAATTCCAAACACAGCTATCTATGTAGGCGAAAACAGAGTGAAACCTAAAAATTGAAAGTGTTACTGGAAAAGAACGCTTGAACCTAGAAGAGTGAAAATTGGGCAGCCAAGAGTGCATAGTGAACGATCATTACCACCAAGTATCATCAAGATTTGCTGAAAAAATGTTTGCTGAGATTTCAGCAAACTAGTAGTTTTTTTGGAAGCTTGGCAACCACTTTCAAATGAAAGTGCTTTTCGCCAGTCTCTGCATGGGGTACTTCAAGAGGAAACAAACCATAGAGATAGAACTTAGAACTACTTCATTTGGTCAAGTTTCAAGGAGCTAGCACAAACCGTGTTTGATTTAGAATTCCAAACACAGCTATCTATGTAGGAGAAAACAGAGTGAATCCTAAAATTTCAAACTGTTACTGGAAAACAATGCTTCAAACTAGAAGAATAAAAATTGGGCAGCCAAGTGGGATTAGTGAACTGATCATTACCACTAAGTATCATCAAGTTTTGGTGAAAAAATGTTTGCTAAGATTTCAGCAAACTAGTAGTTTTTTGGAAGCTTGGCAACCCCTTTCAAAAGAAAGTGCTTTTCGGCAGTCTCTGCATGGGGTACTTCAAGAGGAAACAAACCATAGAGATAGAACTTAGAACTACTTCATTTGGTCAAGTTTCAAGGAGCTAGCACAAACCGTGTTTGATTTAGAATTCCAAACACAGCTATCTATGTAGGAGAAAACAGAGTGAAACCTAAAAATTGAAAGTGTTACTGGAAACGAACGCTTGAACCTAGAAGAGTGAAAATTGGGCAGCCAAGAATGCTTAGTGAACGGATCATTACCACCAAGTATCATCAAGATTTGCTGAAAAAATGTTTGCTGAGATTTCAGCAAACTAGTAGTTTTTTGGAAGCTTGGCAACCACTTTCAAATGAAAGTGCTTTTCGCCAGTCTCTGCATGGGGTACTTCAAGAGGAAACAAACCATAAAGATAGAACTTAGAACTATTCATTTGGTCAAGTTTCAAGGAGCTAGCAAAAACCGTGTTTGATTTAGAATTCCAAACACAGCTATCTATGTACGAGAAAACAGAGTGAAACCTAAAAATTCAAACTGTTACTGGAAAACAATGCTTCAAACTAGAAGAATAAAAATTGGGCAGCAAAGTGGGATTAGTTAACTGATCATTACCACCAAGTATCATCAAGTTTTGGTGAAAAAATGTTTGCTAAGATTTCAGCAAACTAGTAGTTTTTTGGAAGCTTGGCAACCACTTTCAAAAGAAAGTGCTTTTCGCCAGTCTCTGCATGGGGTACTTCAAGAGGAAACAAACCATAGAAATAGAACTTAGAACTACTTCATTTGGTCAAGTTTCAAGGAGCTAGCACAAACCGTGTTTGATTTAGAGTTTCAAACACATCTATCTATAGAGCAGAAAACAGAGTGAAACCTAAAAATTCAAAGTGTTACTGGAAACGAACGCTTGAACCTAGAAGAGTGAAAATTGGGCAGCCAAGTGGGCTTAGTGAACTGATCATTAACACCAAGTATCATCAAGATTTGGTGAAAAAATGTTTGCTGAGATTTCAGCAAACTGGTAGTTTTTTGGAAGCTTGGCAACCCCTTTCAAACGAAAGTGTTTTTCGCCAGTCTCTGCATGGGGTACTCCAAGAGGAAACAAACCATAGAGATAGAACTTAGAACTACTTCATTTGGTCAAGTTTCAAGGAGCTAGCACAAACCGTGTTTGATTTAGAATTCCAAACACAGCTATCTATGTAGGAGAAAACAGAGTGAAACCTAAAAATTGAAAGTGTTACTGGAAACGAACGCTTGAACCTAGAAGAGTGAAAATTGGGCAGCCAAGAGTGCTTAGTGAACTGATCATTACCACCAAGTATCATCAAGATTTGCTGAAAAAATGTTTGCTGAGATTTCAGCAACCTAGTAGTTTTTTGGAAGCTTGGCAACCACTTTCAAACGAAAGTGCTTTTCGCCAGTCTCTGCATGGGGTACTTCAAGAGGAAACAAACCATAGAGATAGAACTTAGAACTACTTCATTTGGTCAAGTTTCAAGTAGCTAGCACAAACCGTGTTTGATTTAGAATTCCAAACACAGCAATCTCTGTAGGAGAAAACAGAGTGAAACCTAAAAATTCAAACTGTTACTCTAAACGAATGCTTGAACCTAGAAGAATAAAAATTGGGCAGCCAATTGGGATTAGTGAACTGATCATTACCACCACGTATCATCAAGATTTGGTGAAAAAATGTTTGCTGAGATTTCAGAAAACTAGTAGTTTTTTGGAAGCTTGGCAACCCCTTTCAAAAGAAAGTGTTTTTCGCCAGTCTCTGCATGGGGAACTTCAAGAGAAAACAAACCATAGAGATAGAACTTAGAACTACTTCATTTCGTCAAGTTTCAAGGAGCTAGCACAAACCGTGTTTGATTTAGAATTCCAAACACATCTATCTATGTAGGAGAAAACAGAGTGAAACCTAAAAATTCAAAGTGTTACTGGAAACGAATGCTTCATCCTAGAAGAATAAAAATTGGGCAGCCAAGTGGGATTAGTGAACTGATAATTACCACCAAGTATCATCAAGATTTGGTGAAAAAATGTTTGCTGAGATTTCAGCAAACTAGTAGTTTTTTGGAAGCTTGCCAACCCCTTTCAAACGAAAGTGTTTTTGGCCAGTCTCTGCATGGGGTACTCCAAGAGGAAAGAAACCATAGAGATAGAACTTAGAACTACTTCATTTTGTCAAGTTTCAAGGAGCTAGCACAAACCGTGTTTGATTTAGAATTCCAAACACAGCTATCTATGTAGGAGAAAACAGAGTGAAACCTAAAAATTGAAAGTGTTACTGGAAACGAACGCTTGAACCTAGAAGAGTGAAAATTGGGCAGCCAAGAGTGCTTAGTGAACTGATCATTGCCACCAAGTATCATCAAAATTTGCTGAAAAAATGTTTGCTGAGATTTCAGCAAACTAGTAGTTTTTTGGAAGCTTGGCAACCACTTTCCAGCGAAAGTGCTTTTCGCCAGTCTCTGCATGGGGTACTTCAAGAGGAAACAAACCATAGAGATAGAACTTAGAACTACTTCATTTGGTCAAGTTTCAAGGAGCTAGCACAAACCGTGTTTGATTTAGAATTCCAAACACATCTATCTATGTAGGAGAAAACAGAGTGAAACCTAAAAATTCAAAGTGTTACTGGAAACGAATGCTTCAACCTAGAAGAATAAAAATTGGGCAGCCAAGTGGGATTAGTGAACTGATAATTACCACCAAGTATCATCAAGATTTGGCGAAAAAATGTTTGCTGAGATTTCAGCAAACTGGTAGTTTTTTGGAAGCTTGGCAACCCCTTTCAAACGAAAGTGTTTTTCGCCAGTCTCTGCATGGGGTACTCCTAGAGGAAACAAACCATAGAGATAGAACTTAGAACTACTTCATTTGGTCAAGTTTCAAGGAGCTAGCACAAACCGTGTTTGATTTAGAATTCCAAACACAGCTATCTATGTAGGAGAAAACAGAGTGAAACCTAAAAATTCAAAGTGTTACTGGAAACGAACGCTTGAACCTAGAAGAGTGAAAATTGGGCAGCCAAGAGTGCTTAGTGAACTGATCATTACCACCAAGTATCATCAAGATTTGCTGAAAAAATATTTGCTGAGATTTCAGCAAACTAGTAGTTTTTTGGAAGCTTGGCAACCACTTTCAAACGAAAGTGCTTTTCGCCAGTCTCTGCATGGGGTACTTCAAGAGGAAACAAACCATAGAGATAGAACTTAGAACTACTTCATTTGGTCAAGTTTCAAGTAGCTAGCACAAACCGTGTTTGATTTAGAATTCCAAACACAGCTATCTCTGTAGGAGAAAACAGAGTGAAACCTAAAAATTCAAACTGTTACTCTAAACGAATGCTTGAACCTAGAAGAATAAAAATTGGGCAGCCAATTGGGATTAGTGAACTGATCATTACCACCAAGTATCATCAAGATTTGGTGAAAAAATGTTTGCTGAGATTTCAGAAAACTAGTAGTTTTTTGGAAACTTGGCAACCCCTTTCAAAAGAAAGTGTTTTTCGCCAGTCTCTGCATGGGGTACTTCAAGAGGAAACAAACCATAGAGATAGAACTTAGAACTACTTCATTTGGTCAAGTTTCAAGGAGCTAGCACAAACCGTGTTTGATTTAGAATTCCTAACACAGCTATCTATGTAGGAGAAAACAGAGTGAAACCTAAAAATTCAAAGTGTTACTGGAAACGAACGCTTGAACCTAGAAGAGTGAAAATTGGGCAGCCAAGTGGGATTAGTGAACTGATCATTACCACCAAGTATCATCAAGATTTGGTGAAAAAATGTTTGCTCAGATTTCAGCAAACTAGTAGTTTTTTGGAAGCTTGGCAACCCCTTTCAAACGAAAGTGTTTTTCGCCAGTCTCTGCATGGGGTACTTCAAGAGGAAACAAACCATAGAGATAGAACTTAGAACTACTTCATTTTGTCAAGTTTCAAGGAGCTAGCACAAACCGTGTTTGATTTAGAATTCCAAACACAGCTATCTATGTAGGAGAAAACAGAGTGAAACCTAAAAATTCAAACTGTTACTGGAAACGAATGCTTCAACCTAGAAGAATAAAAATTGGGCAGCCAAGTGGGATTAGGGAACTGATCATTATCACCAAGTATCATCAAGTTTTGTTGAAAAAATGTTTGCTGAGATTTCAGCAAACTAGAAGTTTTTTGGAAGCTTGGCAACCCCTTTGAAACGAAAGTGTTTTTCGCCAGTCTCTGCATGGGGTACTTCAAGAGGAAACAAACCATAGAAATAGAACTTAGAACTACTTCATTTGGTCAAGTTTCAAGGAGCTAGCACAAACCGTGTTAAATTTAGAGTTTCAAACACATCTATCTATATAGCAGAAAACAGAGTGAAATCTAACAATTCAAAGTGTTACTGGAAACGAACGCTTGAACCTAGAAGAGTGAAAATTGGGCAGCCAAGTGGGCTTATTGAACTGATCATTACCACCAAGTATCATCAAGATTTGGTGAAAAAATGTTTGCTGAGATTTCAGCAAACTAGTAGTTTTTTGGAAGCTTGGCAACCACTTTCAAACGAAAGTGCTTTTCGCCAGTCTCTGCATGGGGTACTTCAAGAGGAAACAAACCATAGAGATAGAACTTAGAACTACTTCATTTGGTCAAGTTTCAAGTAGCTAGCACAAACCGTGTTTGATTTAGAATTCCAAACACAGCTATCTCTGTAGGAGAAAACAGAGTGAAACCTAAAAATTCAAACTGTTACTCTAAACGAATGCTTGAACCTAGAAGAATAAAAATTGGGCAGCCAATTGGGATTAGTGAACTGATCATTACCACCAAGTATCATCAAGATTTGGTGAAAAAATGTTTGCTGAGATTTCAGAAAACTAGTAGTTTTTTGGAAACTTGGCAACCCCTTTCAAAAGAAAGTGTTTTTCGCCAGTCTCTGCATGGGGTACTTCAAGAGGAAACAAACCATAGAGATAGAACTTAGAACTACTTCATTTGGTCAAGTTTCAAGGAGCTAGCACAAACCGTGTTTGATTTAGAATTCCTAACACAGCTATCTATGTAGGAGAAAACAGAGTGAAACCTAAAAATTCAAAGTGTTACTGGAAACGAACGCTTGAACCTAGAAGAGTGAAAATTGGGCAGCCAAGTGGGATTAGTGAACTGATAATTACCACCAAGTATCATCAAGATTTGGTGAAAAAATGTTTGCTCAGATTTCAGCAAACTAGTAGTTTTTTGGAAGCTTGGCAACCCCTTTCAAACGAAAGTGTTTTTCGCCAGTCTCTGCATGGGGTACTTCAAGAGGAAACAAACCATAGAGATAGAACTTAGAACTACTTCATTTTGTCAAGTTTCAAGGAGCTAGCACAAACCGTGTTTGATTTAGAATTCCAAACACAGCTATCTATGTAGGAGAAAACAGAGTGAAACCTAAAAATTCAAACTGTTACTGGAAACGAATGCTTCAACCTAGAAGAATAAAAATTGGGCAGCCAAGTGGGATTAGGGAACTGATCATTATCACCAAGTATCATCAAGTTTTGTTGAAAAAATGTTTGCTGAGATTTCAGCAAACTAGAAGTTTTTTGGAAGCTTGGCAACCCCTTTGAAACGAAAGTGTTTTTCGCCAGTCTCTGCATGGGGTACTTCAAGAGGAAACAAACCATAGAAATAGAACTTAGAACTACTTCATTTGGTCAAGTTTCAAGGAGCTAGCACAAACCGTGTTAGATTTAGAGTTTCAAACACATCTATCTATATAGCAGAAAACAGAGTGAAATCTAACAATTCAAAGTGTTACTGGAAACGAACGCTTGAACCTAGAAGAGTGAAAATTGGGCAGCCAAGTGGGCTTATTGAACTGATCATTACCACCAAGTATCATCAAGATTTGGTGAAAAAATGTTTGCTGAGATTTCAGCAAACTAGTAGTTTTTTGGAAGCTTTTCAACCCCTTTCAAACGAAAGTGTTTTTCGCCAGTCTCTCCATGGGATACTTCAAGAGGAAACAAACCATAGAGATAGAACTTAGAAGTACTTCATTTGGTCAAGTTTCAAGGAGCTAGCACAAACCGTGTTTGATTTAGAGTTTCAAACACATCTATCTATATAGCAGAAAACAGAGTGAAACCTAAAAATTCAAAGTGTTACGGGAAACGAACGATTGAACCTAGAAGAGTGAAAATTGGGCAGCCAATTGGGCTTAGTGAACTGATCATTAACACCAAGTATCATCAAGATTTGGTGAAAAAATGTTTGCTGAGATTTCAGCAAACTAGTAGTTTTTTTGGAAGCTTGGCAACCCCTTTCAAAAGAAAGTGTTTTTCGCCAGTTTCTGCATGGGGTACTTCAAGAGGAAACAAACCATAAAGATAGAACTTAGAACTACTTAATTTGGTCAAGTTTCAAGGAGCTAGCACAAACCGTGTTTGATTTAGAATTCCAAACACAGCTATCTATGTAGGAGAAAACAGAGTGAAACCTAAAAATTCAAACTGTTACTGGAAACGAATGCTTCAACCTAGAAGAATAAAAATTTTGCAGCCAAGTGGGATTAGTGAACTGATCATTACCACCAAGTATCATCAAGATTTGGTGAAAAAATGTTTGCTGAGATTTCAGCAAACTAGTAGTTTTTTGGAAGCTTGGCAACCCCTTTCAAACGAAAGTGTTTTTCGCCAGTCTCTGCATGGGGTACTCCAAGAGGAAACAAACCATAGAGATAGAACTTAGAACTACTTCATTTGGTCAAGTTTCAAGGAGCTAGCACAAACCGTGTTTGATTTAGAATTCCAAACACAGCTATCTATGTAGGAGAAAACAGAGTGAAACCTAAAAATTCTAACTGTTACTGGAAACGAAGGCTTCAACGTAGAAGAATAAAAATTGGGCAGCCAAGTGGGATTGGGGAACTGATCATTACAACCTAGTATCATCAAGATTTGGTGAAAAAATGTTTGCTGAGATTTCAGCAAACTAGTAGTTTTTTGGAAGCTTGGCAACCCCTTTCAAACGAAAGTTTTTTTCGCCAGTCTCTGCATGGGGTACTTCAAGAGGAAAAAAACCATAGAGATAGAACTTAGAACTACTTCATTTGGTCAAGTTTCAAGGAGCTAGCACAAACCGTGTTTGATTTAGAATTCCAAACACAGCTATCTATGTAGGAGAAAACAGAGTGAAACCTAAAAATTCAAACTGTTACTCTAAACGAATGCTTGAACCTAGAAGAATAAAAATTGGGCAGCCAATTGGGATTAGTGAACTGATCATTACCACCAAGTATCATCAAGATTTGGTGAAAAAATGTTTGCTGAGATTTCAGAAAACTAGTAGTTTTTTGGAAACTTGGCAACCCCTTTCAAAAGAAAGTGTTTTTCGCCAGTCTCTGCATGGGGTACTTCAAGAGGAAACAAACCATAGAGATAGAACTTAGAACTACTTCATTTGGTCAAGTTTCAAGGAGCTAGCACAAACCGTGTTTGATTTAGAATTCCTAACACAGCTATCTATGTAGGAGAAAACAGAGTGAAACCTAAAAATTCAAAGTGTTACTGGAAACGAACGCTTGAACCTAGAAGAGTGAAAATTGGGCAGCCAAGTGGGATTAGTGAACTGATCATTACCACCAAGTATCATCAAGATTTGGTGAAAAAATGTTTGCTCAGATTTCAGCAAACTAGTAGTTTTTTGGAAGCTTGGCAACCCCTTTCAAACGAAAGTGTTTTTCGCCAGACTCTGCATGGGGTACTTCAAGAGGAAACAAACCATAGAGATAGAACTTAGAACTACTTCATTTTGTCAAGTTTCAAGGAGCTAGCACAAACCGTGTTTGATTTAGAATTCCAAACACAGCTATCTATGTAGGAGAAAACAGAGTGAAACCTAAAAATTCAAACTGTTACTGGAAACGAATGCTTCAACCTAGAAGAATAAAAATTGGGCAGCCAAGTGGGATTAGGGAACTGATCATTATCACCAAGTATCATCAAGTTTTGTTGAAAAAATGTTTGCTGAGATTTCAGCAAACTAGAAGTTTTTTGGAAGCTTGGCAACCCCTTTGAAACGAAAGTTTTTTTCGCCAGTCTCTGCATGGGGTACTTCAAGAGGAAACAAACCATAGAAATAGAACTTAGAACTACTTCATTTGGTCAAGTTTCAAGGAGCTAGCACAAACCGTGTTAGATTTAGAGTTTCAAACACATCTATCTATATAGCAGAAAACAGAGTGAAATCTAACAATTCAAAGTGTTACTGGAAACGAACGCTTGAACCTAGAAGAGTGAAAATTGGGCAGCCAAGTGGGCTTATTGAACTGATCATTACCACCAAGTATCATCAAGATTTGGTGAAAAAATGTTTGCTGAGATTTCAGCAAACTAGTAGTTTTTTGGAAGCTTGGCAACCCCTTTCAAACGAAAGTGTTTTTCGCCAGTCTCTCCATGGGATACTTCAAGAGGAAACAAACCATAGAGATAGAACTTAGAAGTACTTCATTTGGTCAAGTTTCAAGGAGCTAGCACAAACCGTGTTTGATTTAGAGTTTCAAACACATCTATCTATATAGCAGAAAACTGAGTGAAACCTAAAAATTCAAAGTGTTACGGGAAACGAACGATTGAACCTAGAAGAGTGAAAATTGGGCAGCCAATTGGGCTTAGTGAACTGATCATTAACACCAAGTATCATCAAGATTTGGTGAAAAAATGTTTGCTGAGATTTCAGCAAACTAGTAGTTTTTTTGGAAGCTTGGCAACCCCTTTCAAACGAAAGTGTTTTTCGCCAGTTTCTGCATGGGGTACTTCAAGAGGAAACAAACCATAAAGATAGAACTTAGAACTACTTAATTTGGTCAAGTTTCAAGGAGCTAGCACAAACCGTGTTTGATTTAGAATTCCAAACACAGCTATCTATGTAGGAGAAAACAGAGTGAAACCTAAAAATTCAAACTGTTACTGGAAACGAATGCTTCAACCTAGAAGAATAAAAATTTTGCAGCCAAGTGGGATTAGTGAACTGATCATTACCACCAAGTATCATCAAGATTTGGTGAAAAAATGTTTGCTGAGATTTCAGCAAACTAGTAGTTTTTTGGAAGCTTGGCAACCCTTTCAAACGAAAGTGTTTTTCGCCAGTCTCTGCATGGGGTACTCCAAGAGGAAACAAACCATAGAGATAGAACTTAGAACTACTTCATTTGGTCAAGTTTCAAGGAGCTAGCACAAACCGTGTTTGATTTAGAATTCCAAACACAGCTATCTATGTAGGAGAAAACAGAGTGAAACCTAAAAATTCTAACTGTTACTGGAAACGAAGGCTTCAACGTAGAAGAATAAAAATTGGGCAGCCAAGTGGGATTGGGGAACTGATCATTACAACCTAGTATCATCAAGATTTGGTGAAAAAATGTTTGCTGAGATTTCAGCAAACTAGTAGTTTTTTGGAAGCTTGGCAACCCCTTTCAAACGAAAGTTTTTTTCGCCAGTCTCTGCATGGGGTACTTCAAGAGGAAAAAAACCATAGAGATAGAACTTAGAACTACTTCATTTGGTCAAGTTTCAAGGAGCTAGCACAAACCGTGTTTGATTTAGAATTCCAAACACAGCTATCTATGTAGGAGAAAACAGAGTGAAACCTAAAAATTCAAAGTGTTACTGGAAACGAACGCTTGAACATAGAAGAGTGAAAATTGGGCAGCCAAGTGGGCGACTGAACTGATCATTACCACCAAGTATCATCAAGATTTGTTGAAAAAATGTTTGCTGAGATTTCAGCAAACTAGTAGTTTTTGGAAGCTTGGCAACTTCTTTCAAACGAAAGTGCTTTTCGCCAGTCTCTGCATGGGGTACTTCAAGAGGAAAGAAACCATAGAGATAGAACTTAGAACTACTTCATTTGGTCAAGTTTCAAGGAGCTAGCACAACCCGTGTTTGATTTAGAATTCCAAACACAGCTATCTATGTAGGAGAAAACAGAGTGAAACCTAAAAATTCAAACTGTTACTGGAAAACAATGCTTCAAACTAGAAGAATAAAAATTGGGCAGCCAAGTGTAATTAGTGAACTGATCATTACAACCAAGTATCATCAAGTTTTGGTGAAAAAATGTTTGCTAAGATTTCAGCAAACTAGTAGTTTTTTGGAAGCTTGGAAACCCCTTTCAAAAGAAAGTGCTTTTCGCCAGTCTCTGCATGGGGTACTTCAAGAGGAAACAAAACATAGAGATAGAACTTAGAACTACTTCATTTGGTCAAGTTTCAAGGAGCTAGCACAAACCGTGTTTGATTTAGAATTCCAAACACAGCTATCTATATAGGAGAAAACAGAGTGAAACCTAAAAATTGAAACTGTTTCTGGAAACGAACGCTTGAACCTAGAAGAGTGAAAATTGGGCAGCCAAGTGGGATTAGTGAACTGATCATTACCAGCAAGTATCATCAAGATTTGGTGAAAAAAAGTTTGCTGAGATTTCAGCAAACTAGTAGTTTTTTGGAAGCTTGGCAACCCCTTTCAAACGAAAGTGTTTTTCGCAAGTCTCTGCATGGGGCACTTCAAGAGGAAACAAACCTTAGAGATAGAACTTAGAACTACTTCATTTGGTCAAGTTTCAAGGAGCTAGCACAAACCGTGTTTGATTTAGAATTCCAAAGACAGCTATCTATGTAGGAGAAAACAGAGTGAAACCTAAAAATTCAAACTGTTACTGGAAACGAATGCTTCAACCTAGAGGATTAAAAATTGGGCAGCCAAGTGGGAATAGGAAACTGATCATTACCACCAAGTATCATCAAGATTTGGTGAAAAAATTTTTGCTGAGATTTCAGCAAAGTAGTAGTTTTTTGGAAGCTTGGCAACCCCTTTCAAACGAAAGTGTTTTTCGCCAGTCTCTGCATGGGGTACTTCAAGAGGAAACAAACCATAGAAATAGAACTTAGAACTACTTCATTTGGTCAAGTTTCAAGGAGCTAGCACAAACCGTGTTTGATTTAGAATTCCAAACACAGCTATCTATGTAGGAGAAAACAGAGTGAAACCTAAAAATTCAAACTGTTACTGGAAACGAATGCTTCAACCTAGAAGAATAAAAATTGGGCAGCCAAGTTGGACTTGGGAACTGATCATTACCACCAAGTATCATCAAGATTTGTTGAAAAAATGTTTGCTGAGATTTCAGCAAAGTTGTAATTTTTTCTAAGCTTGGCAACCCCTTTCAAATGAAAGTGTTTTTCGCCAGTCTCTGCATGGGGTACTTCAAGAGGAAACAAACCATAGAAATAGAACTTAGAACTTCTTCATTTGGTCAAGTTTCAAGGAGCTAGCACAAACCATGTTTGATTTAGAATTTCAAACACAGGTCTCTGTGTAGGAGAAAACAGAGTGAAACCTAAAAATTCAAAGTGTTACTGGAAACGAATGCTTCAACCTAGAAGAATAAAAATTGGGCAGCCAAGTGGAATTAGTGAACTGATAATTACCACCAAGTATCATCAAGATTTGGTGAAAAAATGTTTGCTGAGATTTCAGCAAACTAGTAGTTTTTTGGAAGCTTGGCAACCCCTTTCAAACGAAAGTGTTGTACGCAAGTCTCTGCATGGGGTACTTCAAGAGGAAACAAACCATAGAGATAGAACTTAGAACTACTTCATTTGGTCAAGTTTCAAGGAGCTAGCACAAACCGTGTTTGATTTAGAATTCCAAACACAGCTATCTATGTAGGAGAAAACAGAGTGAAACCTAAAAATTCAAACTGTTACTGGAAACGAATGCTTCAACCTAGAAGAATAAAAAAATGGGCAGCCAAGTATGATTAGTGAACTCATGATTACCACCAAGTATCATCAAGATTTGGTGAAAAAATGTTTGCTGAAATTTCATCAAACTAGTAGTTTTTTGGAAGCTTGGCAACCCCTTTTAAACGAAAGTGTTTTTCTCCAGTCTCTGCATGGGGTACTTCAAGAGGAAACAAACCATAGAGATAGAACTTAGAACTACTTCATTTGGTCAAGTTTCAAGGAGCTAGCACAAACCGTGTTTGATTTAGAGTTTCAAACACATCTATCTATATAGCAGAAAACAGAGTGAAACCTAAAAATTCAAAGTGTTACTGGAAACGAACGATTGAACCTAGAAGAGTGAAAATTGGGCAGCCAGGTGGGCTTAGTGAACTGATCATTAACACCAAGTATCATCAAGATTTGGTGAAAAAATGTTTGCTGAGATTTCAGCAAACTAGTAGTTTTTTTGGAAGCTTGGCAACCCCTTTCAAACGAAAGTGTTTTTCGCCAGTTTCTGCATGGGGTACTTCAAGAGGAAACAAACCATAGAGATAGAACTTAGAATTACTTCATTTGGTCAAGTATCAAGGAGCTAGCACAAACCGTGTTTGATTTAGAATTCCAAACACAGCTATCTATGTAGGAGAAAACAGAGTGAAACCTAAAAATTCAAAGTGTTACTGGAAACGAATGCTTCAACCTAGAAGAATAAAAATTGGGCAGCCAAGTGGGATTAGTGAACTGATAATTACCACCAAGTATCATCAAGATTTGGTGAAAAAATGTTTGCTGAGATTTCAGCAAACTAGTAGTTTTTTGGTAGCTTGGCAACCCCTTTCAAACGAAAGTGTTTTTCGCCAGTCTCTGCATGGGGTACTCCAAGAGGAAACAAACCATAGAGATAGAACTTAGAACTACTTCATTTGGTCAAGTTTCAAGGAGCTAGCACAAACTGTGTTTGATTTAGAATTCCAAACACAGCTATCTATGAAGGAGAAAACAGAGTGAAACCTAAAAATTCAAACTGTTACTGGAAACGAAGGCTTCAACGTAGAAGAATAAAAATTAGGCAGCCAAGTGGGATTGGGGAACTGATCATTACCACCAAGTATCATCAAGATTTGGTGAAAAAATGTTTGCTGAGATTTCAGCAAACTAGTATTTTTTTGGAAGCTTGGCAACCCCTTTCAAAGGAAAGTGCTTTTCGAAAGTCTCTGCATGGGGTACTTCAAGAGGAAAGAAACCATAGAGATAGAACTTAGAACTACTTCATTTGGTCAAGTTTCAAGGAGCTAGCACAACCCGTGTTTCATTTAGAATTCCAAACACAGCTATCTATGTAGGAGAAAACAGAGTGAAACCTAAAAATTCAAACTGTTACTGGAAAACAATGCTTCAAATTAGAAGAATAAAAATTGGGCAGCCAAGTGGGATTAGTGAACTGATCATTACCACCAAGTATCATCAAGTTTTGGTGAAAAAATGTTTGCTAAGATTTCAGCAAACTAGTAGTTTTTTGGAAGCTTGGCAACCCCTTTCAAAAGAAAGTGCTTTTCGCCTGTCTCTGCATGGGGTACTTCAAGAGGAAACAAACCATAGAGATAGAACGTAGAACTACTTCATTTGGTCAAGTTTCAATGAGCTAGCACAAACCGTGTTTGATTTAGAATTCCAAACACAGCTATCTATGTAGGAGAAAACATAGTGAAACCTAAAATTTGAAAGTGTTACTGGAAAAGAACGCTTGAACCTAGAAGAGTGAAAATTGGGCAGCCAAGAGTGCATAGTGAACTGATCATTACCACCAAGTATCATCAAGATTTGCTGAAAAAATGTTTGCTGAGATTTCAGCAAACTAGTAGTTTTTTTGGAAGCTTGGCAACCACTTTCAAATGAAAGTGCTTTTCGCCAGTCTCTGCATGGGGTACTTCAAGAGGAAACAAACCATAGAGATAGAACTTAGAACTACTTCATTTGGTCAAGTTTCAAGGAGCTAGCACAAACCGTGTTTGATTTAGAATTCCAAACACAGCTATCTATGTAGGAGAAAACAGAGTGAATCCTAAAATTTCAAACTGTTACTGGAAAACAATGCTTCAAACTAGAAGAATAAACATTGGGCAGCCAAGTGGGATTAGTGAACTGATCATTACCACCAAGTATCATCAAGTTTTGGTGAAAAAATGTTTGCTAAGGTTTCAGCAAACTAGTGGTTTTTTGGAAGCTTGGCAACCCCTTTCAAAAGAAAGTGCTTTTCGGCAGCCTCTGCATGGGGTACTTCAAGAGGAAACAAACCATAGAGATAGAACTTAGAACTACTTCATTTGGTCAAGTTTCAAGGAGCTAGCACAAACCGTGTTTGATTTAGAATTCCAAACACAGCTATCTATGTAGGAGAAAACAGAGTGAAACCTAAAAATTGAAAGTGTTACTGGAAACGAACGCTTGAACCTACAAGAGTGAAAATTGGGCAGCCAAGAATGCTTAGTGAACGGATCATTACCACCAAGTATCATCAAGATTTGCTGAAAAAATGTTTGCTGAGATTTCAGCAAACTAGTAGTTTTTTGGAAGCTTGGCAACCACTTTCAAATGAAAGTGCTTTTCGCCAGTCTCTGCATGGGGTACTTCAAGAGGAAACAAACCATAGAGATAGAACTTAGAACTATTCATTTGGTCAAGTTTCAAGGAGCTAGCAAAAACCGTGTTTGATTTAGAATTCCAAACACAGCTATCTATGTACGAGAAAACAGAGTGAAACCTAAAAATTCAAACTGTTACTGGAAAACAATGCTTCAAACTAGAAGAATAAAAATTGGGCAGCCAAGTGGGATTAGTGAACTGATCATTACCACCAAGTATCATCAAGTTTTGGTGAAAAAATGTTTGCTAAGATTTCAGCAAACTAGTAGTTTTTTGGAAGCTTGGCAACCACTTTCAAAAGAAAGTGCTTTTCGCCAGTCTCTGCATGGGGTACTTCAAGAGGAAACAAACCATAGAGATAGAACTTAGAACTACTTCATTTGGTCAAGTTTCAAGGAGCTAGCACAAACCGTGTTTGATTTAGAGTTTCAAACACATCTATCTATATAGCAGAAAACAAAGTGAAACCTAAAAATTCAAAGTGTTACTGGAAACGAATGATTGAACCTAGAAGAGTGAAAATTGGGCAGCCAAGTGGGCTTAGTGAACTGATCATTAACACCAAGTATCATCAAGATTTGGTGAAAAAATATTTGCTGAGATTTCAGCAAACTAGTAGTTTTTTGGAAGCTTGGCAAACCCTTTCAAACGAAAGTGTTTTTCGCCAGTCTCTCCATGGGATACTTCAAGAGGAAACAAACCATAGAGATAGAACTTAGAACTACTTCATTTGGTCAAGTTTCAAGGAGCTAGCACAAACCGTGTTTGATTTAGAATTCCAAACACAGCTATCTATGTAGGAGAAAACAGAGTGAAACCTAAAAATTCAAAGTGTAACTGGAAACGAATGCTTCATCCAAGAAGAATAAAAATTGGGCAGCCAAGTGGGATTAGTGAACTGATAATTACCACCAAGTATCATCAAGATTTGGTGAAAAAATGTTTGCTGAGATTTCAGCAAACTAGTAGTTTTTTGGAAGCTTGCCAACCCCTGTCAAACGAAAGTGTTTTTGGCCAGTCTCTGCATGGGGTACTCCAAGAGGAAACAAATCATAGAGATAGAACTTAGAACTACTTCATTTGGTCAAGTTTCAAGGAGCTAGCACAAACCGTGTTTGATTTAGAATTCCAAACACAGCTATCTATGTAGGAGAAAACAGAGTGAAACCTAAAAATTGAAAGTGTTACTGGAAACGAACGCTTGAACCTAGAAGAGTGAAAATTGGGCAGCCAAGAGTGCTTAGTGAACTGATCATTACCACCAAGTATCATCAAGATTTGCTGAAAAAATGTTTGCTGAGATTTCAGCAAACTAGTAGTTTTTTGGAAGCTTGGCAACCCCTTTCAAACGAAAGTGCTTTTCGCCAGTCTCTGCATGGGGTACTTCAAGAGGAAACAAACCATAGAGATAGAACTTAGAACTACTTCATTTGGTCAAGTTTCAAGTAGCTAGCACAAACCGTGTTTGATTTAGAGTTTCAAACACATCTATCTATATAGCAGAAAACAGAGTGAAACCTAAAAATTCAAAGTGTTACTGGAAACGAACGATTGAACCTAGAAGAGTGAAAATTGGGCAGCCAATTGGGCTTAGTGAACTGATCATTAACACCAAGTATCATCAAGATTTGGTGAAAAAATGTTTGCTGAGATTTCAGCAAACTAGGAGTTTTTTTGGAAGCTTTGCAACCCCTTTCAAACGAAAGTGTTTTCGCCAGTTTCTGCATGGGGTACTTCAAGAGGAAACAAACCATAGAGATAGAACTTAGAACTACTTCATTTGGTCAAGTTTCAAGGAGCTAGCACAAACCGTGTTTGATTTAGAATTCCAAACACAGCTATCTATGTAGGAGAAAACAGAGTGAAACCTAAAAATTCAAACTGTTACTGGAAACGAATGCTTCAACCTAGAAGAATAAAAAAATGGGCAGCCAAGTATGATTAGTGAACTCATGATTACCACCAAGTATCATCAAGATTTGGTGAAAAAATGTTTGCTGAAATTTCATCAAACTAGTAGTTTTTTGGAAGCTTGGCAACCCCTTTTAAACGAAAGTGTTTTTCTCCAGTCTCTGCATGGGGTACTTCAAGAGGAAACAAACCATAGAGATAGAACTTAGAACTACTTCATTTGGTCAAGTTTCAAGGAGCTAGCACAAACCGTGTTTGATTTAGAGTTTCAAACACATCTATCTATATAGCAGAAAACAGAGTGAAACCTAAAAATTCAAAGTGTTACTGGAAACGAACGATTGAACCTAGAAGAGTGAAAATTGGGCAGCCAGGTGGGCTTAGTGAACTGATCATTAACACCAAGTATCATCAAGATTTGGTGAAAAAATGTTTGCTGAGATTTCAGCAAACTAGTAGTTTTTTTGGAAGCTTGGCAACCCCTTTCAAACGAAAGTGTTTTTCGCCAGTTTCTGCATGGGGTACTTCAAGAGGAAACAAACCATAGAGATAGAACTTAGAATTACTTCATTTGGTCAAGTATCAAGGAGCTAGCACAAACCGTGTTTGATTTAGAATTCCAAACACAGCTATCTATGTAGGAGAAAACAGAGTGAAACCTAAAAATTCAAAGTGTTACTGGAAACGAATGCTTCAACCTAGAAGAATAAAAATTGGGCAGCCAAGTGGGATTAGTGAACTGATAATTACCACCAAGTATCATCAAGATTTGGTGAAAAAATGTTTGCTGAGATTTCAGCAAACTAGTAGTTTTTTGGTAGCTTGGCAACCCCTTTCAAACGAAAGTGTTTTTCGCCAGTCTCTGCATGGGGTACTCCAAGAGGAAACAAACCATAGAGATAGAACTTAGAACTACTTCATTTGGTCAAGTTTCAAGGAGCTAGCACAAACTGTGTTTGATTTAGAATTCCAAACACAGCTATCTATGAAGGAGAAAACAGAGTGAAACCTAAAAATTCAAACTGTTACTGGAAACGAAGGCTTCAACGTAGAAGAATAAAAATTAGGCAGCCAAGTGGGATTGGGGAACTGATCATTACCACCAAGTATCATCAAGATTTGGTGAAAAAATGTTTGCTGAGATTTCAGCAAACTAGTATTTTTTTGGAAGCTTGGCAACCCCTTTCAAAGGAAAGTGCTTTTCGAAAGTCTCTGCATGGGGTACTTCAAGAGGAAAGAAACCATAGAGATAGAACTTAGAACTACTTCATTTGGTCAAGTTTCAAGGAGCTAGCACAACCCGTGTTTCATTTAGAATTCCAAACACAGCTATCTATGTAGGAGAAAACAGAGTGAAACCTAAAAATTCAAACTGTTACTGGAAACGAAGGCTTCAACGTAAAAGAATAAAAATTGGGCAGCCAAGTGGGATTGGGGAACTGATCATTACAACCAAGTATGATCAAGATTTGGTGAAAAAATGTTTGCTGAGATTTCAGCAAACTAGTAGTTTTTTGGAAGCTTGGCAACCCCTTTCAAACGAAAGTGTTTTTCGCCAGTCTCTGCATGGGGTACTCCAAGAGGAAACAAACCATAGAGATAGAACTTAGAACTACTTCATTTGGTCAAGTTTCAAAAAGCTAGCACAAACCGTGTTTCATTTAGAATTCCAAACACAGCTATCTATGTAGGAGAAAACAGAGTGAAACCTAAAAATTCAAACTGTTACTGGAAATCAATGCTTCAAATTAGAAGAATAAAAATTGGGCAGTCAAGTGGGATTAGTGAACTGATCATTACCACCAAGTATCATCAAGTTTTGGTGAAAAAATGTTTGCTAAGATTTCAGCAAACTAGTAGTTTTTTGGAAGCTTGGCAACCCCTTTCAAAAGAAAGTGCTTTTCGCCAGTCTCTGCATGGGGTACTTCAAGAGGAAACAAACCATAGAGATAGAACTTAGAACTACTTTATTTGGTCAAGTTTCAAGGAGCTAGAACAACCCGTGTTTGATTTAGAATTCCAAACACAGCTATCTATGTAGGAGAAAACAGAGTGAAACCTAAAAATTCAAACTGTTACTGGAAAACAATGCTTCAAACTAGAAGAATAAAAATTGGGCAGCCAAGTGGGATTAGTGAACTGATCATTACCACCAAGTATCATCAAGTTTTGGTGAAAAAATGTTTGCTAAGATTTCAGCAATCTAGTAGTTTTTTTGGAAGCTTGGCAACCCCTTTCAAAAGAAAGTGCTTTTCGCCTGTCTCTGCATGGGGTACTTCAAGAGGAAACAAACCATAGAGATAGAACGTAGAACTACTTCATTTGGTCAAGTTTCAATGAGCTAGCACAAACCGTGTTTGATTTAGAATTCCAAACACAGCTATCTATGTAGGAGAAAACATAGTGAAACCTAAAAATTGAAAGTGTTACTGGAAAAGAACGCTTGAACCTAGAAGAGTGAAAATTGGGCAGCCAAGAGTGCATAGTGAACTGATCATTACCACCAAGTATCATCAAGATTTGCTGAAAAAATGTTTGCTGAGATTTCAACAAACTAGTAGTTTTTTTGGAAGCTTGGCAACCACTTTCAAATGAAAGTGCTTTTCGCCAGTCTCTGCATGGGGTACTTCAAGAGGAAACAAACCATAGAGATAGAACTTAGAACTACTTCATTTGGTCAAGTTTCAAGGAGCTAGCACAAACCGTGTTTGATTTAGAATTCCAAACACAGCTATCTATGTAGGAGAAAACAGAGTGAATCCTAAAATTTCAAACTGTTACTGGAAAACAATGCTTCAAACTAGAAGAATAAACATTGGGCAGCCAAGTGGGATTAGTGAACTGATCATTACCACCAAGTATCATCAAGTTTTGGTGAAAAAATGTTTGCTAAGGTTTCAGCAAACTAGTAGTTTTTTGGAAGCTTGGCAACCCCTTTCAAAAGAAAGTGCTTTTCGGCAGCCTCTGCATGGGGTACTTCAAGAGGAAACAAACCATAGAGATAGAACTTAGAACTACTTCATTTGGTCAAGTTTCAAGGAGCTAGCACAAACCGTGTTTGATTTAGAATTCCAAACACAGCTATCTATGTAGGAGAAAACAGAGTGAAACCTAAAAATTGAAAGTGTTACTGGAAACGAACGCTTGAACCTACAAGAGTGAAAATTGGGCAGCCAAGAATGCTTAGTGAACGGATCATTACCACCAAGTATCATCAAGATTTGCTGAAAAAATATTTGCTGAGATTTCAGCAAACTAGTAGTTTTTTGGAAGCTTGGCAACCACTTTCAAATGAAAGTGCTTTTCGCCAGTCTCTGCATGGGGTACTTCAAGAGGAAACAAACCATAGAGATAGAACTTAGAACTATTCATTTGGTCAAGTTTCAAGGAGCTAGCAAAAACCGTGTTTGATTTAGAATTCCAAACACAGCTATCTATGTACGAGAAAACAGAGTGAAACCTAAATATTCAAACTGTTACTGGAAAACAATGCTTCAAACTAGAAGAATAAAAATTGGGCAGCCAAGTGGGATTAGTGAACTGATCATTACCACCAAGTATCATCAAGTTTTGGTGAAAAAAAGGTTGCTAAGATTTCAGCAAACTAGTAGTTTTTTGGAAGCTTGGCAACCACTTTCAAAAGAAAGTGCTTTTCGCCAGTCTCTGCATGGGGTACTTCAAGAGGAAACAAACCATAGAGATAGAACTTAGAACTACTTCATTTGGTCAAGTTTCAAGGAGCTAGCACAAACCGTGTTTGATTTAGAGTTTCAAACACATCTATCTATATAGCAGAAAACAAAGTGAAACCTAAAAATTCAAAGTGTTACTGGAAACGAATGATTGAACCTAGAAGAGTGAAAATTGGGCAGCCAAGTGGGCTTAGTGAACTGATCATTAACACCAAGTATCATCAAGATTTGGTGAAAAAATGTTTGCTGAGATTTCAGCAAACTAGTAGTTTTTTGGAAGCTTGGCAAACCCTTTCAAACGAAAGTGTTTTTCGCCAGTCTCTCCATGGGATACTTCAAGAGGAAACAAACCATAGAGATAGAACTTAGAACTACTTCATTTGGTCAAGTTTCAAGGAGCTAGCACAAACCGTGTTTGATTTAGAATTCCAAACACAGCTATCTATGTAGGAGAAAACAGAGTGAAACCTAAAATTCAAAGTGTTACTGGAAACGAATGCTTCATCCAAGAAGAATAAAAATTGGGCAGCCAAGTGGGATTAGTGAACTGATAATTACCACCAAGTATCATCAAGATTTGGTGAAAAAATGTTTGCTGAGATTTCAGCAAACTAGTAGTTTTTTGGAAGCTTGCCAACCCCTGTCAAACGAAAGTGTTTTTGGCCAGTCTCTGCATGGGGTACTCCAAGAGGAAACAAATCATAGAGATAGAACTTAGAACTACTTCATTTGGTCAAGTTTCAAGGAGCTAGCACAAACCGTGTTTGATTTAGAATTCCAAACACAGCTATCTATGTAGGAGAAAACAGAGTGAAACCTAAAAATTGAAAGTGTTACTGGAAACGAACGCTTGAACCTAGAAGAGTGAAAATTGGGCAGCCAAGAGTGCTTAGTGAACTGATCATTACCACCAAGTATCATCAAGATTTGCTGAAAAAATGTTTGCTGAGATTTCAGCAAACTAGTAGTTTTTTGGAAGCTTGGCAACCCCTTTCAAACGAAAGTGCTTTTCGCCAGTCTCTGCATGGGGTACTTCAAGAGGAAACAAACCATAGAGATAGAACTTAGAACTACTTCATTTGGTCAAGTTTCAAGTAGCTAGCACAAACCGTGTTTGATTTAGAGTTTCAAACACATCTATCTATATAGCAGAAAACAGAGTGAAACCTAAAAATTCAAAGTGTTACTGGAAACGAACGATTGAACCTAGAAGAGTGAAAATTGGGCAGCCAATTGGGCTTAGTGAACTGATCATTAACACCAAGTATCATCAAGATTTGGTGAAAAAATATTTGCTGAGTTTTCAGCAAACTAGGAGTTTTTTTGGAAGCTTTGCAACCCCTTTCAAACGAAAGTGTTTTTCGCCAGTTTCTGCATGGGGTACTTCAAGAGGAAACAAAACATAAAGATAGAACTTAGAACTACTTAATTTGGTCAAGTTTCAAGGAGCTAGCACAAACCGTGTTTGATTTAGAATTCCAAACACAGCTATCTATGTAGGAGAAAACAGAGTGAAACCTAAAAATTCAAACTGTTACTGGAAACGAATGCTTCAACCTAGAAGAATAAAAATTTTGCAGCCAAGTGGGATTAGTGAACTGATCATTACCACCAAGTATCATCAAGATTTGGTGAAAAAATGTTTGCTGAGATTTCAGCAAACTAGTAGTTTTTTGGAAGCTTGGCAACCCCTTTCAAACGAAAGTGTTTTTCGCCAGTCTCTGCATGGGGTACTCCAAGAGGAAACAAACCATAGAGATAGAACTTAGAACTACTTCATTTGGTCAAGTTTCAAAAAGCTAGCACAAACCGTGTTTGATTTAGAATTCCAAACACAGTTATCTATGTAGGAGAAAACAGAGTGAAACCTAAAAATTCAAACTGTTACTGGAAACGAAGGCTTCAACGTAAAAGAATAAAAATTGGGCAGCCAAGTGGGATTGGGGAACTGATCATTACAACCAAGTATCATCAAGATTTGCTGAAAAAATGTTTGCTGAGATTTCAGCAAACTAGTAGTTTTTTGGAAGCTTGGCAACCCCTTTCAAACGAAAGTTTTTTTCGCCAGTCTCTGCATGGGGTACTTCAAGAGGAAACAAACCATAGAGATAGAACTTAGAACTACTTCATTTGGTCAAGTTTCAAGGAGCTAGCACAAACCGTGTTTGATTTAGAATTCCAAACACAGCTATCTATGTAGGAGAAAACAGAGTGAAACCTAAAAATTCAAAGTGTTACTAGAAACGAACGCTTGAACATAGAAGAGTGAAAATTGGGCAGCCAAGTGGGCGACTGAACTGATCATTACCACCAAGTATCATCAAGATTTGGTGAAAAAATGTTTGCTGAGATTTCAGCAAACTAGTAGTTTTTGGAAGCTTGGCAACTTCTTTCAAACGAAAGTGCTTTTCGCCAGTCTCTGCATGGGGTACTTCAAGATGAAAGAAACCATAGATATAGAACTTTGAACTACTTCATTTGGTCAAGTTTCAAGGAGCTAGCACAACCCGTGTTTGATTTAGAATTCCAAACACAGCTATCTATGTAGGAGAAAACAGAGTGAAACCTAAAAATTCAAACTGTTACTGGAAAACAATGCTTCAAACTAGAAGAATAAAAATTGGGCAGCCAAGTGTAATTAGTGAACTGATCATTACAACCAAGTATCATCAAGGTTTGGTGAAAAAATGTTTGCTAAGATTTCAGCAAACTAGTAGTTTTTTGGAAGCTTGGAAACCCCTTTCAAAAGAAAGTGCTATTCGCCAGTCTCTGCATGGGGTACTTCAAGAGGAAACAAACCATAGAGATAGAACTTAGAACTACTTCATTTGGTCAAGTTTCAAGGAGCTAGCACAAACCGTGTTTGATTTAGAATTCCAAACACAGCTATCTATATAGGAGAAAACAGAGTGAAACCTAAAATTTCAAACTGTTACTGGAAACGAACGCTTGAACCTAGAAGAGTGAAAATTGGGCAGCCAAGTGGAATTAGTGAACTGATCATTACCAGCAAGTATCATCAATATTTGCTGAAAAAATGTTTGCTGAGATTTCAGCAAACTAGTAGTTTTTTGGAAGCTTGGCAACCCCTTTCAAACGAAAGTGTTTTTCGCAAGTCTCTGCATGGGGCACTTCAAGAGGAAACAAACCATAGAGATAGAACTTAGAACTACTTCATTTGGTCAAGTTTCAAGGAGCTAGCACAAACCGTGTTTGATTTAG
Source organism: Callospermophilus lateralis (assembly GCF_048772815.1). NCBI lineage: Eukaryota > Metazoa > Chordata > Mammalia > Rodentia > Sciuridae > Callospermophilus > Callospermophilus lateralis. The sequence continues at coordinate 60,870 of NW_027515633.1, forward strand.
AATTCCAAAGACAGCTATCTATGTAGGAGAAAACAGAGTGAAACCTAAAAATTCAAACTGTTACTGGAAACGAATGCTTCAACCTAGAGGAATAAAAATTGGGCAGCCAAGTGGGATTAGGAAACTGATCATTACAACCAAGTATCATCAAGATTTGGTAAAAAAATTTTTGCTGAGATTTCAGCAAAGTAGTAGTTTTTTGGAAGCTTGGCAACCCCTTTCAAACGAAAGTGTTTTTCGCAAGTCTCTGCATGGGGTACTTCAAGAGGAAACAAACCATAGAAATAGAACTTAGAACTACTTCATTTGGTCAAGTTTCAAGGAGCTAGCACAAACCGTGTTAGATTTAGAGTTTCAAACACATCTATCTATATAGCAGAAAACATAGTGAAACCACAAAATTCAAAGTGTTACTGGAAACGAACGCTTGAACCTAGAAGAGTGAAAATTGGGCAGCCAAGTGGGCTTAGTGAACTGATCATTACCACCAAGTATCATCAAGATTTGGTGAAAAAATGTTTGCTGAGATTTCAGCAAACTAGTAGTTTTTTTGGAAGCTTGGCAACCCCTTTCAAACGAAAGTGTTTTTCGCCAGTCTCTGCATGGGGTACTTCAAGAGGAAACAAACCATAGAGATAGAACTTAGAACTACTTCATTTGGTCAAGTTTCAAGGAGCTAGCACAAACCGTGTTTGATTTAGAATTCCAAACACAGCTATCTATGTAGGAGAAAACAGAGTGAAAACTAAAAATTCAAAGTGTTACTAGAAACGAACGCTTGAACATAGAAGAGTGAAAATTGGGCAGCCAAGTGGGCGACTGAACTGATCATTACCACCAAGTATCATCAAGATTTGGTGAAAAAATGTTTGCTGAGATTTCAGCAAACTAGTAGTTTTTGGAAGCTTGGCAACTTCTTTCAAACGAAAGTGCTTTTCGCCAGTCTCTGCATGGGGTACTTCAAGATGAAAGAAACCATAGATATAGAACTTTGAACTACTTCATTTGGTCAAGTTTCAAGGAGCTAGCACAACCCGTGTTTGATTTAGAATTCCAAACACAGCTATCTATGTAGGAGAAAACAGAGTGAAACCTAAAAATTCAAACTGTTACTGGAAAACAATGCTTCAAACTAGAAGAATAAAAATTGGGCAGCCAAGTGTAATTAGTGAACTGATCATTACAACCAAGTATCATCAAGGTTTGGTGAAAAAATGTTTGCTAAGATTTCAGCAAACTAGTAGTTTTTTGGAAGCTTGGAAACCCCTTTCAAAAGAAAGTGCTATTCGCCAGTCTCTGCATGGGGTACTTCAAGAGGAAACAAACCATAGAGATAGAACTTAGAACTACTTCATTTGGTCAAGTTTCAAGGAGCTAGCACAAACCGTGTTTGATTTAGAATTCCAAACACAGCTATCTATATAGGAGAAAACAGAGTGAAACCTAAAATTTCAAACTGTTACTGGAAACGAACGCTTGAACCTAGAAGAGTGAAAATTGGGCAGCCAAGTGGAATTAGTGAACTGATCATTACCAGCAAGTATCATCAAGATTTGCTGAAAAAATGTTTGCTGAGATTTCAGCAAACTAGTAGTTTTTTGGAAGCTTGGCAACCCCTTTCAAACGAAAGTGTTTTTCGCAAGTCTCTGCATGGGGCACTTCAAGAGGAAACAAACCATAGAGATAGAACTTAGAACTACTTCATTTGGTCAAGTTTCAAGGAGCTAGCACAAACCGTGTTTGATTTAGAGTTTCAAACACATCTATCTATATAGCAGAAAACAGAGTGAAACCTAAAAATTCAAAGTGTTACTGGAAATGAACGATTGAACCTAGAAGAGTGAAAATTGGGCAGCCAGGTGGGCTTAGTGAACTGATCATTAACACCAAGTATCATCAAGATTTGGTGAAAAAATGTTTGCTGAGATTTCAGCAAACTAGTAGTTTTTTTGGAAGCTTGGCAACCCCTTTCAAACGAAAGTGTTTTTCGCCAGTTTCTGCATGGGGTACTTCAAGAGGAAACAAACCATAGAGATAGAACTTAGAATTACTTCATTTGGTCAAGTGTCAAGGAGCTAGCACAAACCGTGTTTGATTTAGAATTCCAAACACAGCTATCTATGTATCAGAAAACAGAGTGAAACCTAAAAATTCAAAGTGTTACTGGAAACGAATGCTTCAACCTAGAAGAATAAAAATTGGGCAGCCAAGTGGGATTAGTGAACTGATCATTACCACCAAGTATCATCAAGTTTTGGTGAAAAAATGTTTGCTAAGATTTCAGCAAACTAGTAGTTTTTTGGAAGCTTGGCAACCCCTTTCAAAAGAAAGTGCTTTTCGCCAGTCTCTGCATGGGGTACTTCAAGAGGAAACAAACCATAGAGATAGAACTTAGAACTACTTCATTTGGTCAAGTTTCAAGGAGCTAGCACAACCCGTGTTTGATTTAGAATTCCAAACACAGCTATCTATGTAGGAGAAAACAGAGTGAAACCTAAAAATTCAAACTGTTACTGGAAACGAATGCTTCAACCTAGAAGAATAAAAATTGGGCAGCCAGGTGGGCTTAGTGAACTGATCATTAACACCAAGTATCATCAAGATTTGGTGAAAAAATGTTTGCTGAGATTTCAGCAAACTAGTAGTTTTTTTGGAAGCTGGCAACCCCTTTCAAACGAAAGTGTTTTTCGCCAGTTTCTGCATGGGGTACTTCAAGAGGAAACAAACCATAGAGATAGAACTTAGAATTACTTCATTTGGTCAAGTATCAAGGAGCTAGCACAAACCGTGTTTGATTTAGAATTCCAAACACAGCTATCTATATAGGAGAAAACAGAGTGAAACCTAAAATTTCAAACTGTTACTGGAAACGAACGCTTGAACCTAGAAGAGTGAAAATTGGGCAGCCAAGTGGAATTAGTGAACTGATCATTACCAGCAAGTATCATCAAGATTTGCTGAAAAAATGTTTGCTGAGATTTCAGCAAACTAGTAGTTTTTTGGAAGCTTGGCAACCCCTTTCAAACGAAAGTGTTTTTCGCAAGTCTCTGCATGGGGCACTTCAAGAGGAAACAAACCATAGAGATAGAACTTAGAACTACTTCATTTGGTCAAGTTTCAAGGAGCTAGCACAAACCGTGTTTGATTTAGAATTCCAAAGACAGCTATCTATGTAGGAGAAAACAGAGTGAAACCTAAAAATTCAAACTGTTACTGGAAACGAATGCTTCAACCTAGAGGAATAAAAATTGGGCAGCCAAGTGGGATTAGGAAACTGATCATTACAACCAAGTATCATCAAGATTTGGTAAAAAAATTTTTGCTGAGATTTCAGCAAAGTAGTAGTTTTTTGGAAGCTTGGCAACCCCTTTCAAACGAAAGTGTTTTTCGCAAGTCTCTGCATGGGGTACTTCAAGAGGAAACAAACCATAGAAATAGAACTTAGAACTACTTCATTTGGTCAAGTTTCAAGGAGCTAGCACAAACCGTGTTAGATTTAGAGTTTCAAACACATCTATCTATATAGCAGAAAACATAGTGAAACCACAAAATTCAAAGTGTTACTGGAAACGAACGCTTGAACCTAGAAGAGTGAAAATTGGGCAGCCAAGTGGGCTTAGTGAACTGATCATTACCACCAAGTATCATCAAGATTTGGTGAAAAAATGTTTGCTGAGATTTCAGCAAACTAGTAGTTTTTTTGGAAGCTTGGCAACCCCTTTCAAACGAAAGTGTTTTTCGCCAGTCTCTGCATGGGGTACTTCAAGAGGAAACAAACCATAGAGATAGAACTTAGAACTACTTCATTTGGTCAAGTTTCAAGGAGCTAGCACAAACCGTGTTTGATTTAGAATTCCAAACACAGCTATCTATGTAGGAGAAAACAGAGTGAAAACTAAAAATTCAAACTGTTACTGGAAACGAATGCTTCAACCTAGAAGAATACAAATTTTGCAGCCAAGTGGGATTAGTGAACTGATCATTACCACCAAGTATCATCAAGATTTGGTGAAAAAATGTTTGCTGAGATTTCAGCAAACTAGTAGTTTTTTGGAAGCTTGGCAACCATTTCAAACGAAAGTGTTTTTCGCCAGTCTCTGCATGGGGTACTCCAAGAAAAAACACACCATAGAGATAGAACTTATAACTACTTCATTTGGTCAAGTTTCAAGGAGCTAGCACAAACCGTGTTTGATTTAGAATTCCAAATCACAGCTATCTATGTAGGAGAAAACAGAATGAAAACCTAAAAATTGAAAGTGTTACTAGAAACGAACTCTTGAACCTAGAAGAGAGAAAATTGGGCAGCCAAGTGGGATTAGTGAACTGATCATTACCACCAAGTATCATCAAGATTTGGTGAAAAAATGTTTGCTGAGATTTCAGCAAACTAGTAGTTTTTTGGAAGCTTGGCAACCCTTTCAAACGAAAGTGTTTTACGCAAGTCTCTGCATGGGGTACTTCAAGAGGAAACAAACCATAGAGATAGAACTTAGAACTACTTCATTTGGTCAAGTTTCAAGGAGCTAGCACAAACCGTGTTTGATTTAGAATTCAAAACACAGCTATCTATGTAGGAGAAAACAGAGTGAAACCTAAAAATTCAAACTGTTACTGGAAACGAATGCTTCAACCTAGAAGAATAAAAAAATGGGCAGCCAAGTGGGATTAGTGAACTCATGATTACCACCAAGTATCATCAAGATTTGGTGAAAAAATGTTTGCTGAGATTTCATCAAACTAGTAGTTTTTTGGAAGCTTGGCAACCCCTTTTAAACGAAAGTGTTTTTCTCCAGTCTCTGCATGGGGTACTTCAAGAGGAAACAAACCATAGAGATAGAACTTAGAACTACTTCATTTGGTCAAGTTTCAAGGAGCTAGCACAAACCGTGTTTGATTTAGAGTTTCAAACACATCTATCTATATAGCAGAAAACAGAGTGAAACCTAAAAATTCAAAGTGTTACTGGAAATGAACGATTGAACCTAGAAGAGTGAAAATTGGGCAGCCAGGTGGGCTTAGTGAACTGATCATTAACACCAAGTATCATCAAGATTTGGTGAAAAAATGTTTGCTGAGATTTCAGCAAACTAGTAGTTTTTTTGGAAGCTTGGCAACCCCTTTCAAACGAAAGTGTTTTTCGCCAGTTTCTGCATGGGGTACTTCAAGAGGAAACAAACCATAGAGATAGAACTTAGAATTACTTCATTTGGTCAAGTGTCAAGGAGCTAGCACAAACCGTGTTTGATTTAGAATTCCAAACACAGCTATCTATGTATCAGAAAACAGAGTGAAACCTAAAAATTCAAAGTGTTACTGGAAACGAATGCTTCAACCTAGAAGAATAAAAATTGGGCAGCCAAGTGGGATTAGTGAACTGATCATTACCACCAAGTATCATCAAGTTTTGGTGAAAAAATGTTTGCTAAGATTTCAGCAAACTAGTAGTTTTTTGGAAGCTTGGCAACCCCTTTCAAAAGAAAGTGCTTTTCGCCAGTCTCTGCATGGGGTACTTCAAGAGGAAACAAACCATAGAGATAGAACTTAGAACTACTTCATTTGGTCAAGTTTCAAGGAGCTAGCACAACCCGTGTTTGATTTAGAATTCCAAACACAGCTATCTATGTAGGAGAAAACAGAGTGAAACCTAAAAATTCAAACTGTTACTGGAAACGAATGCTTCAACCTAGAAGAATAAAAATTGGGCAGCCAGGTGGGCTTAGTGAACTGATCATTAACACCAAGTATCATCAAGATTTGGTGAAAAAATGTTTGCTGAGATTTCAGCAAACTAGTAGTTTTTTTGGAAGCTGGCAACCCCTTTCAAACGAAAGTGTTTTTCGCCAGTTTCTGCATGGGGTACTTCAAGAGGAAGCAAACCATAGAGATAGAACTTAGAATTACTTCATTTGGTCAAGTATCAAGGAGCTAGCACAAACCGTGTTTGATTTAGAATTCCAAACACAGCTATCTATGTAGGAGAAAACAAGGTGAAACCTAAAAATTCAAAGTGTTACTGGAAACGAATGCTTCAACCTAGAAGAATAAAAATTGGCAGCCAAGTGGGATTAGTGAACTGATAATTTCCACCAAGTATCATCAAGATTTGGTGAAAAAATGTTTGCTGAGATTTCAGCAAACTAGTAGTTTTTTGGAAGCTTGGCAACCCCTTTCAAACGAAAGTGTTTTTCGCCAGTCTCTGCATGGGGTACTCCAAGAGGAAACAAACCATAGAGATAGAACTAAGAACTACTTCATTTGGTCAAGTTTCAAGGAGCTAGCACAAACTGTGTTTGATTTTGAATTCCAAACACAGCTATCTATGTAGGAGAAAACAGAGTGAAACCTAAAAATTCAAACTGTTACTGGAAACGAAGGCTTCAACGTAGAAGAATAAAAATTGGGCAGCCAAGTGAAATTGGGGAACTGATCATTACCACCAAGTATCATCAAGATTTGGGGAAAAAATGTTTGCTGAGATTTCAGCAAACTAGTAGTTTTTTGGAAGCTTGGCAACCCCTTTCAAACGAAAGTTTTTTTCGCCAGTCTCTGCATGGGGTACTTCAAGAGGAAACAAACCATAGAGATAGAACTTAGAACTACTTCATTTGGTCAAGTTTCAAGGAGCTAGCACAACCCGTGTTTGATTTAGAATTCCAAACACAGCTATCTATGAAGGAGAAAACAGAGTGAAACCTAAAAATTCAAACTGTTACTGGAAAACAATGCTTCAAACTAGAAGAATAAAAATTGGGCAGCCAAGTGTAATTAGTGAACTGATCATTACAACCAAGTATCATCAAGGTTTGGTGAAAAAATGTTTGCTAAGATTTCAGCAAACTAGTAGTTTTTGGAAGCTTGGCAACTTCTTTCAAACGAAAGTGCTTTTCGCCAGTCTCTGCATGGGGTACTTCAAGAGGAAAGAAACCATAGATATAGAACTTAGAACTACTTCATTTGGTCAAGTTTCAAGGAGCTAGCACAACCCGTGTTTGATTTAGAATTCCAAACACAGCTATCTATGTAGGAGAAAACAGAGTGAAACCTAAAAATTCAAACTGTTACTGGAAAACAATGCTTCAAACTAGAAGAATAAAAATTGGGCAGCCAAGTGTAATTAGTGAACTGATCATTACAACCAAGTATCATCAAGGTTTGGTGAAAAAATGTTTGCTAAGATTTCAGCAAACTAGTAGTTTTTTGGAAGCTTGGAAACCCCTTTCAAAAGAAAGTGCTATTCGCCAGTCTCTGCATGGGGTACTTCAAGAGGAAACAAACCATAGAGATAGAACTTAGAACTACTTCATTTGGTCAAGTTTCAAGGAGCTAGCACAAACCGTGTTTGATTTAGAATTCCAAACACAGCTATCTATATAGGAGAAAACAGAGTGAAACCTAAAAATTCAAACTGTTACTGGAAACGAACGCTTGAACCTAGAAGAGTGAAAATTTTGCAGCCAAGTGGGATTATTGAACTGATCATTACCAGCAAGTATCATCAAGATTTGGTGAAAAAATGTTTGCTGAGATTTCAGCAAACTAGTAGTTTTTTGGAAGCTTGGCAACCCCTTTCAAACGAAAGTGTTTTTCGCAAGTCTCTGCATGGGGCACTTCAAGAGGAAACAAACCATAGAGATAGAACTTAGAACTACTTCATTTTGTCAAGTTTCAAGGAGCTAGCACAAACCGTGTTTGATTTAGAATTCCAAAGACAGCTATCTATGTAGGAGAAAACAGAGTGAAACCTAAAAATTCAAACTGTTACTGGAAACGAATGCTTCAACCTAGAGGAATAAAAATTTGGCAGCCAAGTGGGATTAGGAAACTGATCATTACCACCAAGTATCATCAAGATTTGGTGAAAAAATTTTTGCTGAGATTTCAGCAAAGTAGTAGTTTTTTGGAAGCTTGGCAAACCCTTTCAAACGAAAGTGTTTTTCGCCAGTCTCTGCATGGGGTACTCCAAGAGGAAACAAACCATAGAGATAGAACTTAGAACTACTTCATTTGGTCAAGTTTCAAGGAGCTAGCACAAACCGTGTTTGATTTAGAATTCCAAACACAGCTATCTATGTAGGAGAAAACAGAGTGAAACCTAAAAATTCAAACTGTTACTGGAAACGAATGCTTCAAACTAGAAGAATAAAAATTGGGCAGCCAAGTGGGATTAGTGAACTGATCATTACCACCAAGTATCATCAAGTTTTGGTGAAAAAATGTTTGCTGAGATTTCAGCAAACTAGTAGTTTTTGGAAGCTTGGCAACACTTTTCAAACGAAAGTGTTTTTCGCCAGTCTCTGCATGGGGTACTTCAAGAGGAAACAAACCATAGAGATAGAACTTAGAACTACTTCATTTGGTCAAGTTTCAAGGAGCTAGCACAAACCGTGTTTGATTTAGAATTCCAAACACATCTATCTATATAGCAGAAAACATAGTGAAACCACAAAATTCAAAGTGTTACTGGAAACGAACGCTTGAACCTAGAAGAGTGAAAATTGGGCAGCCAAGTGGGCTTAGTGAACTGACCATTACCACCAAGTATCATCAAGATTTGGAGAAAAAATGTTTGCTGAGATTTCAGCAAACTAGTAGTTTTTTTGTAAGCTTGGCAACCCCTTTCAAACGAAAGTGTTTTTCGCCAGTCTCTGCATGGGGTACTTCAAGAGGAAACAAACCATAGAGATACAACTTAGAACTACTTCATTTGGTCAAGTTTCAAGGAGCTAGCACAAACCGTGTTTGATTTAGAATTCCAAACACAGCTATCTATGTAGGAGAAAACAGAGTGAAACCTAAAAATTCAAACTGTTACTGGAAACGAATGCTTCAACCTAGAAGAATAAAAATTTTGCAGCCAAGTGGGATTAGTGAACTGATCATTACCACCAAGTATCATCAAGATTTGGTGAAAAAATGTTTGCTGAGATTTCAGCAAACGAGTAGTTTTTTGGAAGCTTGGCAACCATTTCAAACGAAAGTGTTTTTCGCCAGTCTCTGCATGGGGTACTCCAAGAAAAAACAAACCATAGAGATAGAACTTAGAACTACTTCATTTGGTCAAGTTTCAAGGAGCTAGCACAAACCGTGTTTGATTTAGAATTCCAAACACAGCTATCTATGTAGGAGAAAACAGAGTGAAACCTAAAAATTGAACGTGTTACTAGAAACGAACTCTTGAACCTAGAAGAGTGAAAATTGGGCAGCCAAGAGTGCTTAGTGAACGGATCATTAACACCAAGTATCATCAAGATTTGCTGAAAAAATGTTTGCTGAGATTTCAGCAAACTAGTAGTTTTTTGGAAGCTTGGCAACCACTTTCAAACGAAAGTGCTTTTCGCCAGTCTCTGCATGGGGTACTCCAAGAGGAAACAAACCATAGAGATAGAACTTAGAACTACTTCATTTGGTCAAGTTTCAAAGAGCTAGCACAAACCGTGTTTGATTTAGAATTCCAAACACAGCTATCTATGTAGGAGAAAACAGAGTGAAAAGTAAAAATTCAAACTGTTACTGGAAACGAAGGCTTCAACGTAAAAGAATAAAAATTGGGCAGCCAAGTGGGATTGGGGAACTGATCATTACCACCAAGTATCATCAAGATTTGGTGAAAAAATGTTTGCTGAGATTTCAGCAAACTAGTAGTTTTTTGGAAGCTTGGCAACCCCTTTCAAACGAAAGTGTTTTTCGCCAGTCTCTGCATGGGGTACTTCAAGAGGAAACAAACCATAGAGATAGAACTTAGAACTACTTCATTTGGTCAAGTTTCAAGGAGCTAGCACAAACCGTGTTTGATTTAGAATTCCAAACACACCTATCTATGTAGGAGAAAACAGAGTGAAACCTAAAAATTCAAAGTGTTACTAGAAACGAACGCTTGAACATAGAAGAGTGACAATTGGGCAGCCAAGTGGGCGACTGAACTGATCATTACCACCAAGTATCATCAAGATTTGGTGAAAAAATGTTTGCTGAGATTTCAGCAAATTAGTAGTTTTTGGAAGCTTGGCAACTTCTTTCAAACGAAAGTGCTTTTCGCCAGTCTCTGCATGGGGTACTTCAAGAGGAAAGAAACCATAGAGATAGAACTTAGAACTACTTCATTTGGTCAAGTTTCAAGGAGCTAGCACAACCCGTGTTTGATTTAGAATTCCAAACACAGCTATCTATGTAGGAGAAAACAGAGTGAAACCTAAAAATTCAAACTGTTACTGGAAAACAATGCTTCAAACTAGAAGAATAAAAATTGGGCAGCCAAGTGTAATTAGTGAACTGATCATTACAACCAAGAATCATCAAGGTTTGGTGAAAAAATGTTTGCTAAGATTTCAGCAAACTAGTAGTTTTTTGGAAGCTTGGAAACCCCTTTCAAATGAAAGTGTTTTTCGCCAGTCTCTGCATGGGGTACTTCAAGAGGAAACAAACCATAGAGATAGAACTTAGAACTCCTTCATTTGGTCAAGTTTCAAGGAGCTAGCACAAACCGTGTTTGATTTAGAATTCCAAACACAGCTATCTATATAGCAGAAAACAGAGTGAAATCTAACAATTCAAAGTGTTACGGGAAACGAACGGTTGAACCTAGAAGAGTGAAAATTGGGCAGCCAAGTGGGCTTATTGAACTGATCATTACCACCAAGTATCATCAAGATTTGGTGAAAAAATGTTTGCTGAGATTTTAGCAAACTAGTAGTTTTTTGGAAGCTTGGCAACCCCTTTCAAACGAAAGTGTTTTTCGCCAGTCTCTCCATGGGATACTTCAAGAGGAAACAAACCATAGAAATAGAACTTAGAACTACTTCATTTGGTCAAGTTTCAAGGAGCTAACACAAACCGTGTTAGATTTAGAGTTTCAAACACATCTATCTATATAGCAGAAAACAGAGTGAAATCTAACAATTCAAAGTGTTACTGGAAACGAACGCTTGAACCTAGAAGAGTGAAAATTGGGCACCCAAGTGGGCTTATTGAACTGATCATTACCACCAAGTATCATCAATATTTGGTGAAAAAATGTTTGCTGAGATTTCAGCAAACTAGTAGTTTTTTTGGAAGCTTGGCAACCCCTTTCAAACGAAAGTTTTTTTCGCCAGTCTCTCCATGGGGTACTCCAAGAGGAAACAAACCATAGAGATAGAACTTAGAACTACTTCATTTGGTCAAGTTTCAAGGAGCTAGCACAAACCGTGTTTGAATTAGAATTCCAAACACAGCTATCTATGTAGGAGAAAACAGAGTGAAACCTAAAAATTCAAACTGTTACTGGAAATTAAGGCTTCAACGTAAAAGACTAAAAATTGGGCAGCCAAGTCGGATTGGGGAACTGATCATTACCACCAAGTATCATCAAGATTTGATGAAAAAATGTTTGCTGAGATTTCAGCAAACTAGTAGTTTTTTGGAAGCTTGGCAACCCCTTTCAAACGAAAGTGTTTTTCGCCAGTCTCTGCATGGGGTACTTCAAGAGGAAAGAAACCATAGAGATAGAACTTAGAACTACTTCATTTGGTCAAGTTTCAAGGAGCTAGCACAAACCGTGTTTGATTTAGAATTCCAAACACAGCTATCTATGTAGGAGAAAACAGAGTGAAACCTAAAAATTCAAACTGTTACTGGAAACGAATGCTTCAAAGTAGAAGAATAAAAATTGGGCAGCCAAGTGGGATTAGTGAACTGATCATTACCACCAAGTATCATCAAGTTTTGGTGAAAAATGTTTGCTGAGATTTCAGCAAACTAGTAGTTTTTGGAAGCTTGGCAACCCCTTTCAAACGAAAGTGTTTTTCGCCAGTCTCTGCATGGGGTACTTCAAGAGGAAACAAACCATAGAGATAGAACTTAGAACTACTTAATTTGGTCAAGTTTCAAGGAGCTAGCACAAACCGTGTTTCATTTAGAATTCCAAACACAGCTATCTATGTAGGAGAAAACAGAGTGAAACCTAAAAATTCAAACTGTTACTGGAAACGAATTCTTCAACATAGAAGAATAAAAATTGGGCAGCCAAGTGGGATTAGGCAACTGATCATTACCACCAAGTATCATCAAGTTTTGTTGAAAAAATGTTTGCTGAGATTTCAGCAAAGTTGTAGTTTTTTGGAAGCTTGGCAACCCCTTTCAATTAAAGTGTTTTTCGCCAGTCTCTGCATGGGGTACTTCAAGAGGAAACAAACCATAGAAATAGAACTTAGAACTACTTCATTTGGTCAAGTTTCAAGGAGCTAGCACAAACCGTGTTAGATTTAGAGTTACAAACACATCTATCTATATAGCAGAAAACAGAGTGAAATCTAACAATTCAAAGTGTTACTGGAAACGATCGCTTGAACCTAGAAGAGTGAAAATTGGGCAGCCAAGAGTGCTTAGTGAACTGATCATTACCACCAAGTATCATCAAGATTTGGTGAAAAAATGTTTGCTGAGATTTCAGCAAACTAGTAGTTTTTTGGAAGCTTGGCAACCCCTTTCAAATGAAAGTGCTTTTCGCCAGTCTCTGCATGGGGTACTTCAAGAGGAAACAAACCATAGAGATAGAACTTAGAACTACTTCATTTGGTCAAGTTTCAAGGAGGTAGCACAAACCGTGTTAGATTTAGAGTTTCAAACACATCTATCTATATAGCAGAAAACAGAGTGAAATCTAACAATTCAAAGTGTTACTGGAAACGAACGCTTGAACCTAGAAGAGTGAAAATTGGGCAGCCAAGTGGGCTTATTGAACTGATCATTACCACCAAGTATCATCAAGATTTGGTGAAAAAATGTTTGCTGAGATTTCAGCAAACTAGTAGTTTTTTGGAAGCTTGGCAACCCCTTTAAAATGAAAGTGTTTTTCGCCAGTCTCTGCATGGGGTACTCCAAGAGGAAACAAACCATAGAGATAGAACTTAGAACTACTTCATTTGGTCAAGTTTCAAGGAGCTAGCACAAACCGTGTTTGATTTACAATTCCAAACACAGCTATCTATGTAAAAGAAAACAGAGTGAAACATAAAAATTCAAACTGTTACTGGAAACGAAGGCTTCAACGTAGAAGAATAAAAATTGGGCAGCCAAGTGGGATTGGGGAACTGATCATTACCACCAAGTATCATCAAGATTTGTTGAAAAAATGTTTGCTGAGATTTCAGCAAACTAGTAGTTTTTTGGAAGCTTGGCAACCCCTTTCAAACGAAAGTGCTTTTCGCCAGTCTCTGCATGGGGTACTTCAAGAGGAAACAAACCATAGAGATAGAACTTACAACTACTTCATTTGGTCAAGTTTCAAGGAGCTAGCACAAACCGTGTTTGATTTAGAATTCCAAACACAGCTATCTATGTAGGACAAAACAGAGTGAAACCTAAAAATTCAAACTGTTACTGGAAACGAATGCTTCAAACTAGAAGAATAAAAATTGGGCAGCCAAGTGGGATTAGTGAACTGATAA
>NW_027515634.1:0-74287 GCF_048772815.1 Callospermophilus lateralis
TGAATAGGGCTACTTGAAGACGAAACAAACCATAGAGACAAATCTGAGAACTCCTTTATTTTGTCAAGTTTCAAAGAGCTACTACAATCCATGTTAGTTTAGAGTTCCAAATTCATCTATCTATATATGAGAGAACAGAGTGAAACCTAAATATAAAAACTGCTACTGTAGACGAACGCTTTAACCTAGAAGAACAAAATTTGGTGAGCCAAGTGGGATTTGTGTACTGATCATTAGCAACAAGTATCATCAAGATTGGGTGAAAAAATATTCGCTGGTATTTCGGAAACTCGTTATTTCTTAGAAGCTTGGCAACCCCTCTCAATGAAAGTGCTTTTCCACAGTCTGTTCCTAGGGCTACTTGAAGAGGAAACAAACCATAGAGACAAATCTGAGACCTCCTTTATTTTGTTAAGTTTCAAAGAGCTACTACAAACCATGTTGGATTTAGTGTTCCAAATTCATCTATCTATATAGGAGAGAACAGAGAGAAACCTAAATATGAAAACTGCTACTGTAGACGAACGCTTCAACCTAGAAGAACAAAATTTGGTGAGCCAAGTGGGATTTTGTACTGATCATTACCACCAAGTATCAACAAGATTGTGTGAAAAAATATTTGCTGGTATTTCGGAAACTCGTTATTTCTTAGAAGCTTGGCAACCCATCTCAATGAAAGTGCTTTTCCACAGTCTGTTCCTAGGGCTACTTGAAGAGGAAACAAACCATAGAGAAAAAACTGAGAACTCCTTTATTTTGTCAAGTTTCAAAGAGCTACTACAAACCATGTTAGTTTTAGAGTTCCAAATTCATCTATCTATATATGAGAGAACAGAGTGAAACCTAAATATAAAAACTGCTACTGTAGACGAACGCTTTAACCTAGAAGAACAAAATTTGGTGAGCAAGTGGGATTTGTGTACTGATCATTAGCAACAAGTATCATCAAGATTGGGTGAAAAAATATTCGCTGGTATTTCGGAAACTCGTTATTTCTTAGAAGCTTGGCAACCCCTCTCAATGAAAGTGCTTTTCCACAGTCTGTGCCTAGGGCTACTTGAAGAGGAAACAAACCATAGAGACAAATCTGAGAACTCCTTTATTTTGTCAAGTTTCAAAGAGCTACTACAAAACCATGTTGGATTTAGAGTTCCAAATTCATCTATCTATATATGAGAGAACAGAGTGAAACCTAAATATAAAAACTGCTACTGTAGACGAACGCTTCAACCTAGAAGAACAAAATTTGGTGAGCCAAGTGGGATTTGTGTACTGATCATTACCACCAAGTATCATCAAGATTGGGTGAAAAAATATTTGCTGGTATTTCGGAAACTCGTTATTTCTTAGAAGCTTGGGAACCCCTCTCAATGAAAGTGCTTTTCCACAGTCTGTGCCTGGGGCTACTTGAAGAGGAAACAAACCATAGCGACAAAACTGAGAACTCCTTTATTTTGTCAAGTTTCAAAGAGCTACTACAAACCATGTTGGATTTAGAGTTCCAAATTCATCTTTCTATATAGGAGAGAACAGAGGGAAACCTAAATATAAAAACTGCTACTGTAGACGAACGCTTCAACCTAGAAGAACAAAATTTGGTGAGCCAAGTGGGATTTGTCTACTGATCTTTAGAAACAAGTTTCATCACGATTGGGTGAAAAAATATTTGCTCTTATTTCGGAAACTCGTAATTTCTTAGAAGCTTGGAAACCCCTCTCAATGAAAGTGCTTTTCCACAGTCTGTGCCTAGGGCTACTTGAAGAGGAAACAAACCATAGAGACAAAACTGAGAACTCCTTTATTTTGTCAAGTTTCAAAGAGCTACTACAAACCATGTTGGATTTAGAGTTCCAAATTTATCTATCTATATGGGAGTGAACAGAGGGAAACCTAAATATAAAAACTGCTACTGGAGACGAACGCTTCAACCTAGAAGAACAAAATTTGGTGAGCCAAGTGGGATTTTTGTACTGATCATTACCAAAAAGTATCATCAAGATTGGGTGAAAAATATTTGCTGGTATTTCGGAAACTCGTAATTTCTTAGAAGCTTGGCAACCCCTCTCAATGAAAGTGCTTTTCCACAGTCTGTGCCTAGGGCTACTTGAAGAGGAAACAAACCATAGAGACAAATCTGAGACCTCCTTTATTTTGTCAAGTTTCAAAGAGCTACTACAAACCATCTTGGATTTAGAGTTCCAAATTCATCTATCTATATAGGAGAGAACAGAGAGAAACCTAAATATAAAAACTGCTACTGTAGATGAACGCTTCAACCTAGAAGAACAAAATTTGGTGAGCCAAGTGGGATTTGTGTACTGATCATTACCACCAAGTATCAACAAGATTGTGTGAAAAAATATTTGCTGGTATTTCGGAAACTCGTTATTTCTTAGAAGCTTGGCAACCCATCTCAATGAAAGTGCTTTTCCACAGTCTGTGCCTAGGGCTACTTGAAGAGGAAACAAACCATAGAGAGAAAACTCAGAACTACTTTATTTTGTCAAGTTTCAAAGAGCTACTACAAACCATGTTGGATTTAGAGTTCCAAATTCATCTATCTATATAGGAGAGAACAGAGGGAAACCTAAATATAAAAACTGCTACTGTACACCAACGCTTCAACCTAGAAGAACTAAATTTGGTGAGCCAAGTGGGATTTGTATACTGATCATTACCACCAAGTATCAACAAGATTGTGTGAAAAAATATTTGCTGGTATTTCGGAAACGCGTTATTTCTTAGAAGCTTGGCAACCCATCTCAATGAAAGTGCTTTCCAGAGTCTGTGCCTAGGGCTACTTGAAGAGGAAACAATCCATAGAGAGAAAACTGAGAACTGCTTTACTTTGTCAAGTTTCAAAGAGCTACTACAAAACCATGTTGGATTTAGAGTTCCAAATTCATCTATCTATATATGAGAGAACAGAGTGAAACCTAATTATAAAAACTGCTACTGTAGACGAACGCTTCATCCTAGAAGAACAAAATTTGGTGAGCCAAATGGGAATTGTGTACTGATCATGACCACCAAGTATCATCAAGATTGGGTGAAAAAATATTTGCTGGTATTTCGGAAACTCGTTATTTCTTAGAAGCTTGGGAACCCCTCTCAATGAAAGTGCTTTTCCACAGTCTGTGAATAGGGCTACTTGAAGACGAAACAAACCATAGAGACAAATCTGAGAACTCCTTTATTTTGTCAAGTTTCAAAGAGCTACTACAAACCATGTTGGATTTAGAGTTCCAAATTCACCTATCTATATAGGAGAGAACAGAGGAAAACCTAAATATAAAAACTGCTACTGTAGACGAACGCTTCAACCTAGAAGAACAAAATTTGGTGAGCCAAGTGGGATTTGTGTACTTATCATTACCACCAAGTATCATCAAGATTGGGTGAAAAAATATTTGCTGCTATTTCGGAAACTCGTTATTTTCTTAGAAGCTTGGCAACCCCTCTCAATGAAAGTGCTTTTCCACAGCCTGTGCCTAGGGCTACTTGAAGAGGAAACAAACCATAGAGACAAATCTGAGACCTCCTTTATTTTGTCAAGTTTCAAAGAGCTACTACAAACCATGTTGGATTTAGTGTTCCAAATTCATCTATCTATATAGGAGAGAACAGAGAGAAACCTAAATATGAAAACTGCTACTGTAGACGAACGCTTCAACCTAGAAGAACAAAATTTGGTGAGCCAAGTGGGATTTTTGTACTGATCATTACCACCAAGTATCAACAAGATTGTGTGAAAAAATATTTGCTGGTATTTCGGAAACTCGTTATTTCTTAGAAGCTTGGCAACCCATCTCAATGAAAGTGCTTTTCCACAGTCTGTTCCTAGGGCTACTTGAAGAGGAAACAAACCATAGAGAAAAAACTGAGAACTCCTTATTTTGTCAAGTTTCAAAGAGCTACTACAAACCATGTTAGTTTTAGAGTTCCAAATCATCTATCTATATATGAGAGAACAGAGTGAAACCTAAATATAAAAACTGCTACTGTAGACGAACGCTTTAACCTAGAAGAACAAAATTTGGTGAGCCAAGTGGGATTTGTGTACTGATCATTAGCAACAAGTATCATCAAGATTGGGTGAAAAAATATTCGCTGGTATTTCGGAAACTCGTTATTTCTTAGAAGCTTGGCAACCCCTCTCAATGAAAGTGCTTTTCCACAGTCTGTGCCTAGGGCTACTTGAAGAGGAAACAAACCATAGAGACAAATCTGAGAACTCCTTTATTTTGTCAAGTTTCAAAGAACTACTACAAACCATGTTGGATTTAGAGTTCCAAATTCATCTATCTATATATGAGAGAACAGAGTGAAACCTAAATATAAAAACTGCTACTGTAGACGAACGCTTCAACCTAGAAGAACAAACTTTGGTGAGCCAAGTGGGATTTGTGTACTGATCATTACCACCAAGTATCATCAAGATTGGGTGAAAAAATATTTGCTGGTATTTCGGAAACTCGTTATTTCTTAGAAGCTTGGGAACCCCTCTCAATGAAAGTGCTTTTCCACAGTCTGTGCCTGGGGCTACTTGAAGAGGAAACAAACCATAGAGACAAAACTGAGAACTCCTTTATTTTGTCAAGTTTCAAAGAGCTACTACAAACCATGTTGGATTTAGAGTTCCAAATTCATCTTTCTATATAGGAGAGAACAGAGGGAAACCTAAATATAAAAACTGCTACTGTAGACGAACGCTTCAACCTAGAAGAACAAAATTTGGTGAGCCAAGTGGGATTTGTCTACTGATCTTTAGAAACAAGTTTCATCACGATTGGGTGAAAAAATATTTGCTCTTATTTCGGAAACTCGTATTTCTTAGAAGCTTGGAAACCCCTCTCAATGAAAGTGCTTTTCCACAGTCTGTGCCTAGGGCTACTTGAAGAGGAAACAAACCATAGAGACAAAACTGAGAACTCCTTTATTTTGTCAAGTTTCAAAGAGCTACTACAAACCATGTTGGATTTAGAGTTCCAAATTTATCTATCTATATGGGAGTGAACAGAGGGAAACCTAAATATAAAAACTGCTACTGGAGACGAACGCTTCAACCTAGAAGAACAAAATTTGGTGAGCCAAGTGGGATTTTTGTACTGATCATTACCAAAAAGTATCATCAAGATTGGGTGAAAAATATTTGCTGGTATTTCGGAAACTCGTAATTTCTTAGAAGCTTGGCAACCCCTCTCAATGAAAGTGCTTTTCCACAGTCTGTGCCTAGGGCTACTTGAAGAGGAAACAAACCATAGAGACAAATCTGAGACCTCCTTTATTTTGTCAAGTTTCAAAGAGCTACTACAAACCATGTTGGATTTAGAGTTCCAAATTCATCTATCTATATAGGAGAGAACAGAGAGAAACCTAAATATAAAAACTGCTACTGTAGATGAACGCTTCAACCTAGAAGAACAAAATTTGGTGAGCCAAGTGGGATTTGTGTACTGATCATTACCACCAAGTATCAACAAGATTGTGTGAAAAAATATTTGCTGGTATTTCGGAAACTCGTTATTTCTTAGAAGCTTGGCAACCCATCTCAATGAAAGTGCTTTTCCACAGTCTGTGCCTAGGGCTACTTGAAGAGGAAACAAACCATAGAGAGAAAACTCAGAACTACTTTATTTTGTCAAATTTCAAAGAGCTACTACAAACCATGTTGGATTTAGAGTTCCAAATTCATCTATCTATATAGGAGAGAACAGAGGGAAACCTAAATATAAAAACTGCTACTGTACACCAACGCTTCAACCTAGAAGAACTAAATTTGGTGAGCCAAGTGGGATTTGTATACTGATCATTACCACCAAGTATCAACAAGATTGTGTGAAAAAAATATTTGCTGGTATTTCGGAAACGCGTTATTTCTTAGAAGCTTGGCAACCATCTCAATGAAAGTGCTTTCCAGAGTCTGTGCCTAGGGCTACTTGAAGAGGAAACAATCCATAGAGAGAAAACTGAGAACTGCTTTACTTTGTCAAGTTTCAAAGAGCTACTACAAACCATGTTGGATTTAGAGTTCCAAATTCATCTATCTATATATGAGAGAACAGAGTGAAACCTAATTATAAAAACTGCTACTGTAGACGAACGCTTCATCCTAGAAGAACAAAATTTGGTGAGCCAAATGGGAATTGTGTACTGATCATGACCACCAAGTATCATCAAGATTGGGTGAAAAAATATTTGCTGGTATTTCGGAAACTCGTTATTTCTTAGAAGCTTGGGAACCCCTCTCAATGAAAGTGCTTTTCCACAGTCTGTGAATAGGGGCTACTTGAAGACGAAACAAACCATAGAGACAAATCTGAGAACTCCTTTATTTTGTCAAGTTTCAAAGAGCTACTACAAACCATGTTGGATTTAGAGTTCCAAATTCACCTATCTATATAGGAGAGAACAGAGGAAAACCTAAATATAAAAACTGCTACTGTAGACGAACGCTTCAACCTAGAAGAACAAAATTTGGTGAGCCAAGTGGGATTTGTGTACTGATCATTACCACCAAGTATCATCAAGATTGGGTGAAAAAATATTTGCTGCTATTTCGGAAACTCGTTATTTCTTAGAAGCTTGGCAACCCCTCTCAATGAAAGTGCTTTTCCACAGCCTGTGCCTAGGGCTACTTGAAGAGGAAACAAACCATAGAGACAAATCTGAGACCTCCTTTATTTGTCAAGTTTCAAAGAGCTACTACAAACCATGTTGGATTTAGTGTTCCAAATTCATCTATCTATATAGGAGAGAACAGAGAGAAACCTAAATATGAAAACTGCTGCTGTAGACGAACGCTTCAACCTAGAAGAACAAAATTTGGTGAGCCAAGTGGGATTTGTGTACTGATCATTACCACCAAGTATCAACAAGATTGTGTGAAAAAATATTTGCTGGTATTTCGGAAACTCGTTATTTCTTAGAAGCTTGGCAACCCATCTCAATGAAAGTGCTTTTCCACAGTCTGTGCCTAGGGCTACTTGAAGAGGAAACAAACCATAGAGAAAAAACTGAGAACTCCTTTATTTTGTCAAGTTTCAAAGAGCTACTACAAACCATGTTAGTTTTAGAGTTCCAAATTCATCTATCTATATATGAGAGAACAGAGTGAAACCTAAATATAAAAACTGCTACTGTAGACGAACGCTTTAACCTAGATGAACAAAATTTGGTGAGCCAAGTGGGATTTGTGTACTGATCATTAGCAACAAGTATCATCAAGATTGGGTGAAAAAATATTCGCTGGTATTTCGGAAACTCGTTATTTCTTAGAAGCTTGGCAACCCCTCTCAATGAAAGTGCTTTTCCACAGTCTGTGCCTAGGGCTACTTGAAGAGAAACAAACCATAGAGACAATCTGAGAACTCCTTTATTTTGGTCAAGTTTCAAAGAGCTACTACAAACCATGTTGGATTTAGAGTTCCAAATTCATCTATCTATATAGGAGAGAACAGAGGGAAACCTAAATATAAAAACTGCTACTGTACACGAACGCTTCAACCTGGAAGAACTAAATTTGGTGAGCCAAGTGGAATTTGTGTACTGATCATTACCACCAAGTATCAACAAGATTGTGTGAAAAAATATTTGCTGGTATTGCGGAAACTCGTTATTTCTTAGAAGCTTGGCAACCCATCTCAATGAAAGTACTTTCCACAGTCTGTGCCTATGGCTACTTGAAGAGGAAACAATCCATAGAGACAAAACTGAGAACTCCTTTATTTTGTCAAGTTTCAAAGAGCTACTACAAACCATGTTGGATTTAGAGTTCCAAATTCATCTATCTATATATGAGAGAACAGAGTGAAACCTAATTATAAAAACTGCTACTGTAGACGAACGCTTCAACCTAGAAGAACAAAAATTTGGTGAGCCAAGTGGGATTTGTGTACTGATCATTACCACCAAGTATCATCAAGATTGGGTGAAAAAATATTTGCTGGTATTTCGGAAACTCGTTATTTCTTAGAAGCTTGGGAACCCCTCTCAATGAAAGTGCTTTTCCACAGTCTGTGCCTAGGGCTACTTGAAGACGAAACAAACCATAGAGACAAATCTGAGAACTCCTTTATTTTGTCAAGTTCCAAAGAGCTACTACAAACCATGTTGGATTTAGAGTTCCAAATTTATCTATCTATATAGGAGAGAACAGAGGGAAACCTAAATATAAAAACTGCTACTGTACACAAACGCTTCAACCTAGAAGAACTAAATTTGGTGAGCCAAGTGGGATTTGTGTACTGATCATTACAACCAAGTATCAACAAGATTGTGTGAAAAAATATTTGCTGGTATTTCGGAAACTCGTTATTTCTTAGAAGCTTGTCAACCCATCTCAATGAAAGTGCTTTCCAGAGTCTGTGCCTAGGGCACCTTGAAGAGGAAACAATCCATAGAGAGAAAACTGAGAACTTCGTAATTTTGTCAAGTTTCAAAGAGCTACTGCAAACCATGTTGGATTTAGAGTCCAAATTCACCTATCTATATAGGAGAGAACAGAGGAAATCCTAAATATAAAAACTGCTACTGTAGACGAACGCTTCAACCTAGAAGAACAAATTTGGTGAGCCAAGGGGGGTTTGTGTACTGATCATTAGCACCAAGTATCATCAAGATTGGGTGAAAAAATATTTGCTGGTATTTCGGAAACTCGTTATTTCTTAGAAGCTTGGCAACCCCTCTCAATGAAAGTCCTTTTCCACAGTCTGTGCCTAGGGCTACTTGAAGAGGAAACAAACCATAGAGACAAATCTGAGACCTCCTTTATTTGTCAAGTTTCAAAGAGGTACTACAAACCATGTTGGATTTAGAGTTCCAAATTCATCTATCTATATAGGAGAGAACAGAGAGAAACCTAAATATAAAAACTGCTACTGTAGACGAACGCTTCAACCTAGAAGAACAAAATTTGGTGAGCCAAGTGAGATTTGTGTACTGATCATTAGCACCAAGTATCACAAGATTGTGTGAAAAAATATTTGCTGGTATTTCGGAAACTCGTTATTTCTTAGAAGCTTGGCAACCCATCTCAATGAAAGTGCTTTCCAGAGTCTGTGCCTAGGGCTACTTGAAGAGGAAACAAACCATAGAGAAAAAACTGAGAACTCCTTTATTTTGTCAAGTTTCAAATAGCTACTACAAACCATGTTGGATTTAGAGTTCCAAATTCACCTATCTATATAGGAGAGAACAGAGGAAAACCTAAATATAAAAACTGTTACTGTAGACGAAACGCTTCAACCTAGAAGAACAAAATTTGGTGAGCCAAGTTGGATTTGTGTACTGATCATTAGCACCAAGTATCATCAAGATTGGGTGAAAAAATATTTGCTGGTATTGCGGAAACGCGTTATTTCTTAGAAGCTTGGTGACCCATCTCAATGAAAGCACTTTCCACAGTCTGTGCCTAGGGCTACTTGAAGAGGAAACAATCCAATGAGACAAAACTGAGAACTCCATTATTTTGTCAAGTTTCACAGAGCTACTACAAACCATGTTGGATTTAGAGTTCCAAATTCATCTATCTATATATGAGAGAACAGAGTGAAACCTAATTATAAATACTGCTACTGTAGACAAACGCTTCATCCTAGAAGAACAAAATTTGGTGAGCCAAGTGGGATTTGTGTACTGATCATGACCACCAAGTATCATCAAGATTGGGTGAAAAAATATTTGCTGGTATTTCGGAAACTCGTTATTTTCTTAGAAGCTTGGGAACCCCTCTCAATGAAAGTGCTTTTCCACAGTCTGTGAATAGGGCTACTTGAAGACGAAACAAACCATAGAGACAAATCTGAGAACTCCTTTGTTTTGTCAAGTTTCAAAGAGCTACTACAAACCATGTTGGATTTAGAGTTCCAAATTCACCTATCTATATAGGAGAGAACAGAGGAAAACCTAAATATAAAACTGCTACTGTAGACGAACGCTTCAACCTAGAAGAACAAAATTTGGTGAGCCAAGTGGGATTTGTGTACTGATCATTACCACCAAATATCATCAAGATTGGGTGAAAAAATATTTGCTGGTATTTCGGAAACTCGTTATTTCTTAGAAGCTTGGCAACCCTCTCAATGAAAGTGCTTTTCCACAGTCTGTGCCTAGGGCTACTTGAAGAGGAAACAAACCATAGAGACAAATCTGAGACCTCCTTTATTTTGTCAAGTTTCAAAGAGCTACTACAAACCATGTTGGATTTAGTGTTCCAAATTCATCTATCTATATAGGAGAGAACAGAGAGAAACCTAAATATGAAAACTGCTACTGTAGACGAACGCTTCAACCTAGAAGAACAAAATTTGGTGAGCCAAGTGGGATTTGTGTACTGATCATTACCACCAAGTATCAACAAGATTGTGTGAAAAAATATTTGCTGGTATTTCGGAAACTCGTTATTTCTTAGAAGCTTGGCAACCCATCTCAATGAAAGTGCTTTCCAGAGTCTGTGCCTAGGGCTACTTGAAGAGGAAACAATCCATAGAGAGAAAACTGAGAACTGCTTTATTTTGTCAAGTTTCAAAGAGCTACTACAAACCATGTTGGATTTAGAGTTCCAAATTCACCTATCTATATAGGAGAGAACAGAGGAAAACCTAAATATAAAAACTGCTACTGTAGACGAACGCTTCAACCTAGAAGAACAAAATTTGGTGAGCCAAGTGGGATTTGTGTACTGATCATTACCACCAAGTATCATCAAGATTGGGTGAAAAAATATTTGCTGGTATTTCGGAAACTCGTTATTTCTTAGAAGCTTGGCAACCCATCTCAATGAAAGTGCTTTCCAGAGTCTGTGCCTAGGGCTACTTGAAGTGGAAACAATCCTTAGAGAGAAAACTGAGAACTCCTTTATTTTGTCAAGTTTCAAAGAGCTACTACAAACCATGTTGGATTTAGAGTTCCAAATTCATCTATCTATATATTAGAGAACAGAGGGAAACCTAAATATAAAAACTGCTACAGTACACGAACGCTTCAACCTAGACGAACTAAATTTAGTGAGCCAAGTGGAATTTGTGTACTGATCATTACCACCAAGTATCAACAAGATTGTGTGAAAAAATATTTGCTGGTATTGCGGAAACTCGTTATTTCTTAGAAGCTTGGCAACCCATCTCAATGAAAGTACTTTCCACAGTCTGTGCCTATGGCTACTTGAAGAGGAAACAATCCATAGAGAGAAAACTGAGAACTGCTTTATTTTGTCAAGTTTCAAAGAGCTACTACAAACCATGTTGGATTTAGAGTTCCAAATTCATCTATCTATATATGAGAGAACAGAGTGAAACCTAATTATAAAAACTGCTACTGTAGACGAACGCTTCAACCTAGAAGAACAAAATTTGGTGAGCCAAGTGGGATTTGTGTACTGATCATGACCACCAAGTATCATCAAGATTGGGTGAAAAAATATTTGCTGGTATTTCGGAAACTCGTTATTTCTTAGAAGCTTGGGAACCCCTCTCAATGAAAGTGCTTTTCCACAGTCTGTGCCTAGGGCTACTTGAAGAGGAAACAAACCATAGAGACAAATCTGAGAACTCCTTTATTTTGTCAAGTTTCAAAGAGCTACTACAAACCATGTTGGATTTAGAGTTCCAAATTTATCTATCTATATAGGAGAGAACAGAGGGAAACCTAAATATAAAAACTGCTACTGTACACGAACGCTTCAACCTAGAAGAACTAAATTTGGTGAGCCAAGTGGGATTTGTGTACTGATCATTACCACCAAGTATCAACAAGATTGTGTGAAAAAATATTTGCTGGTATTTCGGAAACTCGTTATTTCTTAGAAGCTTGTCAACCCATCTCAATGAAAGTGCTTTCCAGAGTCTGTGCCTAGGGCTACTTGAAGAGGAAACAATCCATAGAGAGAAAACTGAGAACTGCTTTATTTTGTCAAGTTTCAAAGAGCTACTACAAACCATGTTGGATTTAGAGTTCCAAATTCACCTATCTATATAGGAGAGAACAGAGGAAAACCTAAATATAAAAACAGCTACTGTAGACAAACGCTTCAACCTAGAAGAACAAAATTTGGTGAGCCAAGTGGGATTTGTGTACTGATCATTACCACCAAATATCAACAAGATTGTGTGAAAAAATATTTGCTGGTATTTCGGAAACTCGTTATTTCTTAGAAGCTTGGCAACCCATCTCAATGAAAGTGCTTTCCAGAGTCTGTGCCTAGGGCTACTTGAAGAGGAAACAACCCATAGAGAAAAAACTGAGAACTCCTTTATTTTGTCAAGTTTCAAAGAGCTACTACAAACCATGTTGGATTTAGAGTTCCAAATTCATCTATCTATATAGGAGAGAACAGAGAGAAACCTAAATATAAAAACTGCTACTGTAGACGAACGCTTCAACCTAGAAGAACAAAAATTGGTGAGCAAAGTGGGATTTGTGTACTGATCATTACCACCAAGTATCAACAAGATTGTGTGAAAAAATATTTGCTGGTATTTCGGAAACTCGTTATTTCTTAGAAGCTTGGCAACCCATCTCAATGAAAGTGCTTTCCAGAGTCTGTGCCTAGGGCTTCTTGAAGAGGAAACAAACCATAGAGAAAAAACTGAGAACTCCTTTATTTTGTCAAGTTTCAAAGAGCTACTACAAACCATGTTGGATTTAGAGTTCCAAATTCATCTATCTATATATGAGAGAACAGAGTGAAACCTAAATATAAAAACTGCTACTGTAGACGAACGCTTCAACCTAGAAGAACAAAATTTGGTGAGCCAAGTGGGATTTGTGTACTGATCATTACCACCAAGTATCAACAAGATTGTGTGAAAAAATATTTGCTGGTATTTCGGAAACGCGTTATTTCTTAGAAGCTTGGCAACCCATCTCAATGAAAGTGCTTTCCAGAGTCTGTACCTAGGGCTACTTGAAGAGGAAACAATCCATAGAGAGAAAACTGAGAACTGTTTTATTTTGTCAAGTTTCAAAGAGCTACTACAAACCATGTTGGATTTAGAGTTCCAAATTCACCTATCTATATAGGAGAGAACAGAGGAAAACCTAAATATAAAAACTGCTACTGTAGACGAACGCTTCAACCTAGAAGAACAAAATTTGGTGAGCCAAGTGGGATTTGTGTACTGATCATTACCACCAAGTATCATCAACATTGGGTGAAAAAATATTTGCTGGTATTTCAGAAACTTGTTATTTCTTAGAAGCTTGGCAACCCCTCTCAATGAAAGTGCTTTTCCACAGTCTGTGCCTAGGGCTACTTGAAGAGGAAACAAACCATAGAGACAAATCTGAGAACTCCTTTATTTTGTCAAGTTTCAAAGTGCTACTACAAACCATGTTGGATTTAGAGTTCCAAATTTATCTATCTATATAGGAGAGAACAGAGGGAAACCTAAATATAAAAACTGCTACTGTACACAAACGCTTCAACCTAGAAGAACTAAATTTGGTGAGCCAAGTGGGATTTGTGTACTGATCATTACCACCAAGTATCAACAAGATTGTGTGAAAAAATATTTGCTGGTATTTCGGAAACTCGTTATTTCTTAGAAGCTTGTCAACCCATCTCAATGAAAGTGCTTTCCAGAGTCTGTGCCTAGGGCTACTTGAAGAGGAAACAATGCATAGAGAGAAAACTGAGAACTGCTTTATTTTGTCAAGTTTCAAGAGCTACTACTAACCATGTTGGATTTAGAGTTCCAAATTCACCTATCTATATAGGAGAGAACAGAGGAAAAACCTAAATATAAAAACTGCTACTGTAGACGAACGCTTCAACCTAGAAGAACAAAATTTGGTGAGCCAAGTGGGATTGTGTACTGATCATTACCACCAAATATCAACAAGATTGTGTGAAAAAATATTTGCTGGTATTTCGGAAACTCGTTATTTCTTAGAAGCTTGGCAACCCATCTCAATGAAAGTGCTTTCCAGAGTCTGTGCCTAGGGCTACTTGAAGAGGAAACAACCCATAGAGAAAAAACTGAGAACTCCTTTATTTTGTCAAGTTTCAAAGAGCTACTACAAACCATGTTGGATTTAGAGTTCCAAATTCATCTATCTATATAGGAGAGAACAGAGAGAAACCTAAATATAAAAACTGCTACTGTAGACGAACGCTTCAACCTAGAAGAACAAAAATTTGGTGAGCCAAGTGGGATTTGTGTACTGATCATTACCACCAAGTGTCAACAAGATTGTGTGAAAAAATATTTGCTGGTATTTCGGAAACTCGTTATTTCTTAGAAGCTTGGCAACCCATCTCAATGAAAGTGCTTTCCAGAGTCTGTGCCTAGGGCTTCTTGAAGAGGAAACAAACCATAGAGAAAAAACTGAGAACTCCTTTATTTTGTCAAGTTTCAAAGAGCTACTACAAACCATGTTGGATTTAGAGTTCCAAATTCATCTATCTATATATGAGAGAACAGAGTGAAACCTATATATAAAAACTTCTACTGTAGACGAACGCTTCAACCTAGAGAACAAATTTGGTGAGCCAAGTGGGATTTGTGTACTGATCATTACCACCAAGTATCAACAAGATTGTGTGAAAAAATATTTGCTGGTATTTCGGAAACGCGTTATTTCTTAGAAGCTTGGCAACCCATCTCAATGAAAGTGCTTTCCAGAGTCTGTGCCTAGGGCTACTTGAAGAGGAAATAATCCATAGAGAGAAAACTGAGAACTGCTTTATTTTGTCAAGTTTCAAAGAGCTACTACAAACCATGTTGGATTTAGAGTTCCAAATTCACCTATCTATATAGGAGAGAACAGAGGAAAACCTAAATATAAAAACTGCTACTGTAGACGAACGCTTCAACCTAGAAGAACAAAATTTGGTGAGCCAAGTGGGATTTGTGTACTGATCATTACCACCAAGTATCATCAAGATTGGGTGAAAAAATATTTGCTGGTATTTTCGGAAACTCGTTATTTCTTAGAAGCTTGGCAACCCATCTCAATGAAAGTGCTTTCCAGAGTCTGTGCCTAGGGCTACTTGAAGAGGAAAACAATCCTTAGAGAGAAAACTGAGAACTGCTTTATTTTGTCAAGTTTCAAAGAGCTACTACAAACCATGTTGGATTTAGAGTTCCAAATTCATCTATCTATATATGAGAGAACAGAGTGAAAACCTAATTATAAAAACTGCTACTGTAGACGAACGCTTCATCCTAGAAGAACAAAATTTGGTGAGCCAAGTGGTATTTGTGTACTGATCATGACCACCAATTATCATCAAGATTGGGTGAAAAAAATATTTGCTGCTATTTCGGAAACTCGTTATTTCTTAGAAGCTTGGGAAACCCTCTCAATGAAAGTGCTTTTCCACAGTCTGTGAATAGGGCTACTTGAAGACGAAACAAACCATAGAGACACATCTGAGAACTCCTTTATTTTGTCATGTTTCAAAGAGCTACTACAAACCATGTTGGATTTAGAGTTCCAATTCACCTATCTATATAGGAGAGAACAGAGGAAAACTAAATATAAAACTGCTACTGTAGACGAACGCTTCAACCTAGAAGAACAAAATTTGGTGAGCCAAGTGGGATTTGTGTACTGATCATTACCACCAAGTATCATCAAGACTGGGTGAAAAAATATTTGCTGGTATTTCGGAAACTCGTTATTTCTTAGAAGCTTGGCAACCCCCTCTCAATGAAAGTGCTTTTCCACAGTCTGTGCCTAGGGCTACTTGAAGAGGAAACAAACCATAGAGACAAATCTGAGAACTCCTTTATTTTGTCAAGTTTCAAAGAGCTACTACAAACCATGTTGGATTTAGAGTTCCAAATTTATCTATCTATAATAGGAGAGAACAGAGGGAAACCTAAATATAAAACTGCTACTGTACACAAACGCTTCAACCTAGAAGAACTAAATTTGGTGAGCCAAGTGGGATTTGTGTACTGATCATTACCACCAAGTATCAACAAGATTGTGTGAAAAAATATTTGCTGGTATTTCGGAAACTCGTTATTTCTTAGAAGCTTGTCAACCCATCTCAATGAAAGTGCTTTCCAGAGTCTGTGCCTAGGGTTACTTGAAGAGGAAACAATCCATAGAGAGAAAACTGAGAACTGCTTTATTTTGTCAAGTTTCAAAGAGCTACTACTAACCATGTTGGATTTAGAGTTCCAAATTCACCTATCTATATAGGAAGGAACAGAGGAAAACCTAAATATAAAAACTGCTACTGTAGACGAACGCTTCAACCTAGAAGAACAAAATTTGGTGAGCCAAGTGGGATTTGTGTACTGATCATTACCACCAAATATCACAAGATTGTGTGAAAAAATATTTGCTGGTATTTCGGAAACTCGTTATTTCTTAGAAGCTTGGCAACCCATCTCAATGAAAGTGCTTTCCAGAGTCTGTGCCTAGGGCTACTTGAAGAGGAAACAACCCATAGAGAAAAAACTGAGAACTCCTTTATTTTGTCAAGTTTCAAAGAGCTACTACAAACCATGTTGGATTTAGAGTTCCAAATTCATCTATCTATATAGGAGAGAACAGAGAGAAACCTAAATATAAAAACTGCTACTGTAGACGAACGCTTCAACCTAGAAGAACAAAATTTGGTGAGCCAAGTGGGATTTGTGTACTGATCATTACCACCAAGTGTCAACAAGATTGTGTGAAAAAATATTTGCTGGTATTTCGGAAACTCGTTATTTCTTAGAAGCTTGGCAACCCATCTCAATGAAAGTGCTTTCCAGAGTCTGTGCCTAGGGCTTCTTGAAGAGGAAACAAACCATAGAGAAAAAACTGAGAACTCCTTTATTTTGTCAAGTTTCAAAGAGCTACTACAAACCATGTTGGATTTAGAGTTCCAAATTCATCTATCTATATATGAGAGAACAGAGTGAAACCTAAATATAAAAACTGCTACTGTAGACGAACGCTTCAACCTAGAAGAACAAAATTTGGTGAGCCAAGTGGGATTTGTGTACTGATCATTACCACCAAGTATCAACAAGATTGTGTGAAAAAATATTTGCTGGTATTTCGGAAACGCGTTATTTCTTAGAAGCTTGGCAACCCATCTCAATGAAAGTGCTTTCCAGAGTCTGTGCCTAGGGCTACTTGAAGAGGAAACAATCCATAGAGAGAAAACTGAGAACTGCTTTATTTTGTCAAGTTTCAAAGAGCTACTACAAAACCATGTTGGATTTAGAGTTCCAAATTCACCTATCTATATAGGAGAGAACAGAGGAAAACCTAAATATAAAAACTGCTACTGTAGACGAACGCTTCAACCTAGAAGAACAAAATTTGGTGAGCCAAGTGGGATTTGTGTACTGATCATTACCACCAAGTATCATCAAGATTGGGTGAAAAAATATTTGCTGGTATTTCGGAAACTCGTTATTTCTTAGAAGCTTGGCAACCCATCTCAATGAAAGTGCTTTCCAGAGTCTGTGCCTAGGGCTACTTGAAGAGGAAACAATCCTTAGAGAGAAAACTGAGAACTGCTTTATTTTGTCAAGTTTCAAAGAGCTACTACAAACCATGTTGATTTAGAGTTCCAAATTCATCTATCTATATATGAGAGAACAGAGTGAAACCTAATTATAAAAACTGCTACTGTAGACGAACGCTTCATCCTAGAAGAACAAAATTTGGTGAGCCAAGTGGTATTTGTGTACTGATCATGACACCAAGTATCATCAAGATTGGGTGAAAAAATATTTGCTGGTATTTCGGAAAACTCGTTATTTCTTAGAAGCTTGGGAAACCCTCTCAATGAAAGTGCTTTTCCACAGTCTGTGAATAGGGCTACTTGAAGACGAAACAAACCATAGAGACACATCTGAGAACTCCTTTATTTTGTCATGTTTCAAAGAGCTACTACAAACCATGTTGGATTTAGAGTTCCAAATTCACCTATCTATATAGGAGAGAACAGAGGAAAACCTAAATATAAAAACTGCTACTGTAGACGAACGCTTCAACCTAGAAGAACAAAATTTGGTGAGCCAAGTGGATTTGTGTACTGATCATTACCACCAAGTATCATCAAGATTGGGTGAAAAAATATTTGCTGGTATTTCGGAAACTCGTTATTTCTTAGAAGCTTGGCAACCCCTCTCAATGAAAGTGCTTTTCCACAGTCTGTGCCTAGGGCTACTTGAAGAGGAAACAAACCATAGAGACAAATCTGAGACCTCCTTTATTTTGTCAAGTTTCAAAGAGCTACTACAAACCATGTTGGATTTAGTGTTCCAAATTCATCTATCTATATAGGAGAGAACAGAGAGAAACCTAAATATGAAAACTGCTACTGTAGACGAACGCTTCAACCTAGAAGAACAAAATTTGGTGAGCCAAGTGGGATTTGTGTACTGATCATTACCACCAAGTATCAACAAGATTGTGTGAAAAAATATTTGCTGGTATTTCGGAAACTCGTTATTTCTTAGAAGCTTGGCAACCCATCTCAATGAAAGTGCTTTTCCACAGTCTGTGCCTAGAGCTACTTGAAGAGGAAACAAACCATAGAGAAAAAACTGAGAACTCCTTTATTTTGTCAAGTTTTCAAAGAGCTACTACAAACCATGTTAGTTTTAGAGTTCCAAATTCATCTATCTATATATGAGAGAACAGAGTGAAACCTAAATATAAAAACTGCTACTGTAGACGAACGCTTTAACCTAGAAGAACAAAATTTGGTGAGCCAAGTGGGATTTGTGTACTGATCATTAGCAACAAGTATCATCAAGATTGGGTGAAAAAATATTCGCTGGTATTTCGGAAACTCGTTATTTCTTAAAGCTTGGCAACCCCTCTCAATGAAAGTGCTTTTCCACAGTCTGTGCCTAGGGCTACCTTGAAGAGGAAACAAACCATAGAGACAAATCTGAGAACTCCTTTATTTTGTCAAGTTTCAAAGAGCTACTACAAACCATGTTGGATTTAGAGTTCCAATTTCATCTATCTATATAGGAGAGAACAGAGGGAAACCTAAATATAAAAACTGCTACAGTACACGAACGCTTCAACCTAGAAGAACTAAATTTAGTGAGCCAAGTGGAATTTGTGTACTGATCATTACCACCAAGTATCAACAGATTGTGTGAAAAAATAGTTGCTGGTATTGCGGAAACTCGTTATTTCTTAGAAGCTTGGCAACCCATCTCAATGAAAGTACTTTCCACAGTCTGTGCCTATGGCTACTGAAGAGGAAACAATCCATAGAGAGAAAACTGAGAACTGCTTTATTTTGTCAAGTTTCAAAGAGCTACTACAAACCATGTTGGATTTAGAGTTCCAAATCATCTATCTATATATGAGAGAACAGAGTGAAACCTAATTATAAAAACTGCTACTGTAGACGAACGCTTCAACCTAGAAGAACAAAATTTGGTGAGCCAAGTGGGATTTGTGTACTGATCATGACCACCAAGTATCATCAAGATGGGTGAAAAAATATTTGCTGGTATTTCGAAATCGTTATTTCTTAGAAGCTTGGGAACCCCTCTCAATGAAAGTGCTTTTCCACAGTCTGTGCCTAGGGCTACTTGAAGAGGAAACAAACCATAGAGACAAATCTGAGAACTCCTTTATTTTGTCAAGTTTCAAAGAGCTACTACAAACCATGTTGGATTTAGAGTTCCAAATTTATCTATCTATATAGGAGAGAACAGAGGGAAACCTAAATATAAAAACTGCTACTGTACACGAACGCTTCAACCTAGAAGAACTAAATTTGGTGAGCCAAGTGGGATTTGTGTACTGATCATTACCACCAAGTATCAACAAGATTGTGTGAAAAAATATTTGCTGGTATTTCGGAAACTCGTTATTTCTTAGAAGCTTGTCAACCCATCTCAATGAAAGTGCTTTCCAGAGTCTGTGCCTAGGGATACTTGAAGAGGAAACAATCCATGAGAGAAAACTGAGAACTGCTTTATTTTGTCAAGTTTCAAAGAGCTACTACAAACCATGTTGGATTTAGAGTTCCAAATTCACCTATCTATATAGGAGAGAACAGAGGAAAACCTAAATATAAAAACTGCTACTGTAGACGAACGCTTCAACCTAGAAGAACAAAATTTGGTGAGCCAAGTGGGATTTGTGTACTGATCATTACCACCAAATATCAACAAGATTGTGTGAAAAAATATTTGCTGGTATTTCGGAAACTCGTTATTTCTTAGAAGCTTGGCAACCCATCTCAATGAAAGTGCTTTCCAGAGTCTGTGCTAGGGCTACTTGAAGAGGAAACAAACCATAGAGAAAAAAACTGAGAACTCCTTTATTTTTTCAAGTTTCAAAGAGCTACTGCAAACCATGTTGGATTTAGAGTTCCAAATTCATCTATCTATATAGGAGAGAACAGAGTGAAACCTAAATATAAAAACTGCTACTGTAGATGGAACGCTTCAACCTAGAAGAACAAAATTGGTGAGCCAAGTGGGATTTGTGTACTGATCATTACCACCAAGTATCATCAAGATTGGGTTAAAAAAATATTTGCTGGTATTTCAGAAACTCGTTATTTCTTTGAAGCTGGGAACCCCTCTCAATGAAAGTGCTTTTTCCACAGTCTGTGCCTGGGGCTACTTGAAGAGGAAACAAACCATAGCGACAAAACTGAGAACTCCTTTATTTTTTCAATCTCAAAGAGCTACTACAAACCATGTTGGATTTAGAGTTCAAATTTCATCTTTCTATATAGGAGAGAACAGAGGGAAACCTAAATATAAAAACTGCTACTGTAGACGAACGCTTCAACCTAGAAGAACAAAATTTGGGGAGCCAAGTGGGATTTGTGTACTGATCTTTAGCAACAAGTATCATCAAGATTGGGTGAAAAAAATATTTGCTGCTATTGCGGGAAACTCGAAATTTCTTAGAAGTTTGGCAACCCCTCTCAATGAAAGTGCTTTACCACAGTCTGTGCCTAGAGCTACTTGAAGAGGAAACAAACCATAGAGACAAAACTGAGAACTCCTTTATTTTGTCAAGTTTCAAAGAGCTACTACAAACCATGTTGGATTTAGAGTTCCAAATTCATCTATTTATATGGGAGAGAACAGAGTGAAACCTAAATATAAAAACTGCTACTGTAGACGAACGCTTCAACCTAGAAGAACAAAATTTGGGGAGCCAAGTGAAATTTGTGTACTGATCCTTACCACCAAGTATCATCAAGATTGTGTGAAAAAATATTTGCTGGTATTTCGGAAACACGTTATTTCTTAGAAGCTTGGCAACCCCTCTCAATGAAAGTGCTTTTCCACAGTCTGTGCCTAGGGCTACTTGAAGAGGAAACAAACCATAGAGACAAAACTGAGAACTCCTTATTTTTGTCACGTTTCAAAGAGCTACTACAAACCATGTTGGATTTAGAGTTCCAAATTCATCTATTATATGGGAGAGAACAGAGGGAAACCTAAATATAAAAACTGCTACTGTAGACGAACGCTTCAAACTAGAAGACCAAAATTTGGTGAGCCAAGTGGGATTTGTGTACTGATCATTACCACCAAGTATCATCAAGATTTGGTGAAAAAATATTTGCTGGTATTTCGGAAACTCGTTATTTCTTAGAAGCTTGGCAACCCATCTCAATGAAAGTGCTTTCCAGAGTCTGTGCCTAGGGCTACTTGAAGAGGAAACAAACCATAGAGAAAAAACTGAGAACTCCTTTATTTTTTCAAGTTTCAAAGAGCTACTGCAAACCATGTTGGATTTAGAGTTCCAAATTCATCTATCTATATAGGAGAGAACAGAGTGAAACCTAAATATAAAAACTGCTACTGTAGTCGAACGCTTCAACCTAGAAGAACAAAATTTGGTGAGCCAAGTGGGATTTGTGTACTGATCATTACCACCAAGTATCATCAAGATTGGGTAAAAAAAATATTTGCTGGTATTTCGGAAACTCGTTATTTCTTTGAAGCTTGGAACCCCTCTCAATGAAAGTGCTTTTCCACAGTCTGTGCCTGGGCTACTTGAAGAGGAAACAAACCATAGCGACAAAACTGAGAACTCCTTTATTTTTTCAAGTTTCAAAGAGCTACTACAAACCATGTTGGATTTAGAGTTCCAAATTCATCTTTCTATATAGGAGAGAACAGAGGGAAACCTAAATATAAAAACTGCTACTGTAGACGAACGCTTCAACCTAGAAGAACAAAATTTGGTGAGCCAAGTGGATTTGTGTACTGATCTTTAGCAACAAGTATCATCAAGATTGGGTGAAAAAATATTTGCTGCTATTTCGGAAACCTCGAAATTTCTTAGAAGTTTGGCAACCCCTCTCAATGAAAGTGCTTTACCACAGTCTGTGCCTAGGGCTACTTGAAGAGGAAACAAACCATAGAACAAAACTGAGAACTCCTTTATTTTGTCAAGTTTCAAAGAGCTACTACAAACCATGTTGGATTTAGAGTTCCAAATTCATCTATTTATATGGGAGAGAACAGAGGGAAACCTAAATATAAAAACTGCTACTGTAGACGAACGCTTCCACCTAGAAGAACAAAATTTGGGAGCCAAGTGAAATTTGTGTACTGAGCCTTACCACCAAGTATCATCAAGATTGTGTGAAAAAATATTTGCTGGTATTTCGGAAACTCGTTATTTCTTAGAAGCTTGGCAACCCCTCTCAATGAAAGTGCTTTTCCACAGTCTGTGCCTAGGGCTACTTGAAGAGGAAACATACCATAGAGACAAAACTGAGAACTCTCTTTATTTTGTCACGTTTCAAAGAGCTACTACAAACCATGTTGGATTTAGAGTTCCAAATTCATCTATTTTATATGGGAGAGAACAGAGGCAAACCTAAATATAAAAACTGCTACTGTAGACGAACGCTTCAACCTAGAAGAACAAAATTTGGTGAGCCAAGTGGATTTGTGTACTGATCATTACCACCAAGTATCATCAAGATTTGGTGAAAAAATATTTGCTGGTATTTCGGAAACTAGTTATTTCTTAGAAGCTTGGCAACCCCTCTCAATTAAAGTGCTTTTCCACAGTCTCTGCCTAGGGCTACTTGAAGAGGAAACAATCCATAGAGAGAAACCTGAGAACTGCTTTGTTTTGTCAAGTTTCAAAGAGCTACTACAAACCATGTTGGATTTAGAGTTCCAAATTCATCTATCTATATAGGAGAGAACAGAGGAAAACCTAAATATAAAAACTGCTACTGTAGACGAATGCTTCAACCTAGAAGAACAAAATTTGGTGAGCCAAGTGGGATTTGTGTACTGATCATTACCACCAAGTATCATCAAGATTGGGTAAAAAAATATTTGCTGGTATTTCGGAAACTCGTTATTTCTTAGAAGCTTGGCAACCCCTCTCAATGAAAGTGCTTTTCCACAGTCTGTGCCTAGGGCTACTTGAAGAGGAAACAAACCATAGAGACAAATCTGAGACCTCCTTTATTTTGTCAAGTTTCAAAGAGCTACTACAAACCATGTTGGATTTAGAGTTCCAAATTCATCTATCTATATAGGAGAGAACAGAGAGAAACCTAAATATAAAAACTGCTACTGTAGACGAACGCTTCAACCTAGAAGAACAAAATTTGGAGAGCCAAGTGGGATTTGTGTACTGATCATTACCACCAAGTATCAAAAAGATTGTGTGAAAAAATATTTGCTGGTATTTCGGAAACTCGTTATTTCTTAGAAGCTTGGCAACCCATCTCAATGAAAGTGGTTTTCCACAGTCTGTGCCTAGGGCTACTTGAAGAGGAAACAAACCATAGAGAAAAAACTGAGAACTCCTTTATTTTGTCAAGTTTCAAAGAGCTACTACAAACCATGTTGGATTTAGAGTTCCAAATTCATCTATCTATATATGAGAGAACAGAGTGAAACCTAAATATAAAAACTGCTACTGTGGACGAACGCTTCAACCTAGAAGAACAAAATTTGGTGAGCTAAGTGGGATTTGTGTACTGATCATTACCACCACGTATCATCAAGATTGGGTGAAAAAATATTTGCTGGTATTTCGGAAACTCGTTATTTCTTAGAAGCGTGGGAACTCCTCTCAATGAAAGTGCTTTTCCACAGTCTGTGCCTGGGGCTACTTGAAGAGGAAACAAACCATAGCGACAAAACTGAGAACTCCTTTATTTTGTCAATTTTCAAAGAGCTACTACAAACCATGTTGGATTTAGTGTTCCAAATTCATCTTTCTATATAGGAGAGAACAGAGGGAAACCTAAATATAAAAACTGCTACTGTAGACGAACGCTTCAACCTAGAAGAACAAAATTTGGGGAGCCAAGTGGGATTTGTGTACTGATCATTACCACCAAGTATCATCAAGATTGTGTGAAAAAATATTTGCTGGTATTTCGGAAACTCGTTATTTCTTAGAAGCTTGGCAACCCATTTCAATGAAAGTGCTTTTCCACAGTCTGTGCCTAGGGCTACTTGAAGAGGAAAACAAAAAATAGAGACAAAACTGAGAACTCCTTTAGTTTGTCAAGTTTCAAAGAGCTACTACAAACCATGTTGGATTTAGAGTTCCAAATTCAGCTATCTATATAGGAGAGAACAGAGGGAAACCTAAATATAAAAACTGCTACTGTAGACGAACGCTTCAACCTAGAAGAACAAAATTTGGTGAGCCAAGTGGATTTGTGTACTGATCATTACCACAAAGCATCATCAACATTTGGTGAAAAAATATTTGCTGGTATTTCGGAAACTCGTTATTTCTTAGAAGCTTGGCAACCCCTCTCAATGAAAGTGCTTTTCCAGAGTCTGTGCCTAGGGCTACTTGAAGAGGAACAAACCATAGAGACAAATCGGAGAACTCCTTCATTTTGTCAAGTTTCAAAGACCTACTACAAACCATGTTGGATTTAGAGTTCCAAATTCATTCTATCTATATATGAGAGAACAGAGGGAAACCTAAATATAAAAACTGCTACTGTTGACGAACGCATCAACCTAGAAGAACAAAATTTGGTGAGCCAAGTGGGATTTGTATACTGATCATTACCACCAAGTATCAACAAGATTGTGTGAAAAAATATTTGCTGGTATTTCGGAAACGCGTTATTTCTTAGAACCTTGCCAACCCATTCAATGAAAGTGCTTTCCACAGTCTGTGCCTAGGGCTACTTGAAGAGGAAACAATCCATAGAGACAAAACTGAGAACTCCTTTATTTTGTCAATTTTCAAAGAGCTACTACAAACCATGTTGGATTTAGAGTTCCAAATTCATCTATCTATATATGAGAGAACAGAGTGAAACCTAATATAAAAACTGCTACTGTAGAGAACGCTTCAACCTAGAAGAACAAAATTTGGTGAGCCAAGTGGGATTTGTGTACTGATCATTACCACCACGTATCATCAAGATTGGGTGAAAAAATATATGCTGGTATTTCGGAAACTCGTTATTTCTTAGAAGCTTGGGAACCCCTCTCAATGAAAGTGCTTTTCCACAGTCTGTGCCTGGGCTACTTGAAGAGGAAACAAAAAATAGAGACAAACTGAGAACTCCTTTAGTTTGTCAAGTTTCAAACAAAACAGCTACTACAAACCATGTTGGATTTAGAGTTCCAAATTCAGCTATCTATATAGGAGAGAACAGAGGGAAACCTAAATATAAAAACTGCTACTGTAGACGAACGCTTCAACCTAGAAGAACAAAATTTGGTGAGCCAAGTGGGATTTGTATACTGATCATTACCACCAAGTATCAACAAGATTGTGTGAAAAAATATTTGCTGGTATTTCGGAAACGCGTTATTTCTTAGAACCTTGCCAACCCATCTCAATGAAAGTGCTTTCCACAGTCTGTGCCTAGGGCTACTTGAAGAGGAAACAAACCATAGCGACAAAACTGAGAACTCCTTTATTTTGTCAATTTTCAAAGAGCTACTACAAACCATGTTGGAT
The DNA here is from genome assembly GCF_048772815.1 of Callospermophilus lateralis. NCBI lineage: Eukaryota > Metazoa > Chordata > Mammalia > Rodentia > Sciuridae > Callospermophilus > Callospermophilus lateralis. The sequence continues at coordinate 25,879 of NW_027515634.1, forward strand.
TTAGAGTTCCAAATTCATCTTTCTATATAGGAGAGAACAGAGGGAAACCTAAATATAAAAACTGCTACTGTAGACGAACGCTTCAACCTAGAAGAACAAAATTTGGGGAGCCAAGTGGGATTTGTGTACTGATCATTACCACCAAGTATCATCAAGATTGTGTGAAAAAATATTTGCTGGTATTTCGGAAACTCGTTATTTCTTAGAAGCTTGGCAACCCATTTCAATGAAAGTGCTTTTCCACAGTCTGTGCCTAGGGCTACTTGAAGAGGAAACAAAAAATAGAGACAAAACTGAGAACTCCTTTAGTTTGTCAAGTTTCAAACAGCTACTACAAACCATGTTGGATTTAGAGTTCCAAATTCAGCTATCTATATAGGAGAGAACAGAGGGAAACCTAAATATAAAAACTGCTACTGTAGACGAACGCTTCAACCTAGAAGAACAAAATTTGGTGAGCCAAGTGGGATTTGTGTACTGATCATTACCACAAAGCATCATCAACATTTGGTGAAAAAATATTTGCTGGTATTTCGGAAACTTGTTATTTCTTAGAAGCTTGGCAACCCCTCTCAATTAAAGTGCTTTTCCAGAGTCTGTGCCTAGGGCTACTTGAAGAGGAAACAAACCATAGAGACAAATCTGAGAACTCCTTCATTAGGTCAAGTTTCAAAGACCTACTACAAACCATGTTGGATTTAGAGTTCCAAATTCATCTATCTATATATGAGAGAACAGAGGGAAACCTAAATATAAAAACTGCTACTGTAGACGAACGCATCAACCTAGAAGAACAAAATTTGGTGAGCCAAGTGGGATTTGTATACTGATCATTACCACCAAGTATCAACAAGATTGTGTGAAAAAATATTTGCTGGTATTTCGGAAACGCGTTATTTCTTAGAACCTTGCCAACCCATCTCAATGAAAGTGCTTTCCACAGTCTGTGCCTAGGGCTACTTGAAGAGGAAACAATCCATAGAGACAAAACTGAGAACTCCTTTATTTTGTCAATTTTCAAAGAGCTACTACAAACCATGTTGGATTTAGAGTTCCAAATTCATCTATCTATATATGAGAGAACAGAGTGAAACCTAAATATAAAAACTGCTACTGTAGACGAACGCTTCAACCTAGAAGAACAAAATTTGGTGAGCCAAGTGGGATTTGTGTACTGATCATGACCACCAAGTATTATCAAAATTGGGTGAAAAAATATTTGCTGGTAATTCGGAAACTCGTTATTTCTTAGAAGCTTGGGAACCCCTCTCAATGAAAGTGCTTTTCCACAGTCTGTGCCTAGGGCTACTTGAAGAGGAAACAAACCATAGAGAAAAATCTGAGAACTTCTTTATTTTGTCAAGTTTCAAAGAGCTACTACAAACCATGTTGGATTTAGAGTTTCAAATTCATCTATCTATATAGGAGAGAACAGAGAGAAACCTAAATATAAAAACTGCTACTGTAGACGAACGCTTCAACCTAGAAGACAAAAATTTGGTCAGCCAAGTGGGATTTGTATAGTGATCATTACCACCAAGTATCATCAAGATTGGGTGAAAAAATATTTGATGGTATTTCGGAAACTCGTTATTTCTTAGAAGCTTGGCAACCCCTCTCAATGAATGTGCTTTTCAACAGTCTGTGCCTAGGGCTACTTGAAGAGGGAACAAACCATAGAGACAAATCTGAGACCTCCTTTATTTTGTCAAGTTTCAAAGAGCTACTACAAACCATGTTGGATTTAGAGTTCCAAATTCATCTATCTATATAGGAGAGAACAGAGAGAAACCTAAATATAAAAACTGCTACTGTAGAAGAACGCTTCAACCTAGAAGAACAAAATTTGGTGAGCCAAGTGGGATTTGTGTACTGATCATTACCACCAAGCATCAACAAGATTGTGTGAAAAAATATTTGCTGGTATTTCGGAAACGCGTTATTTCTTAGAAGCTTGGCAACCCATCTCAATGAAAGTGCTTTTCCACAGTCTGTGCCTAGGGCTACTTGAAGAGGAAACAAACCATAGAGACAAAACTGAGAACTCCTTTATTTTGTCAAGTTTCAAAGAGCTACTACAAACCATGTTGGATTTAGAGTTCCAAAATCATCTATCTATATATGAGAGAACAGAGAGAAACCTAAATATAAAAACTGCTACTGTAGACGAACGCTTCAACCTAGAAGACCAAAATTTGGTGAGCCAAGTGGGATTTGTATACTGATCATTACCACCAAGTATCAACAAGATTGTGTGAAAAAATATTTGCTGGTATTTCGGAAACTCGTTATTTCTTAGAAGCTTGGCAACCCATCTCAATGAAAGTGCTTTCCACAGTCTGTGCCTAGGGCTTCTTTAAGAGGAAACAAACCATAGAGACAAAACTGAGAACTCCTTTATTTTGTCAAGTTTCAAAGAGCTACTACAAACCATGTTGGATTTAGAGTTCCAAATTAAGCTATCTATATAGGAGAGAACAGAGGGAAACCTAAATATAAAAGCTGCTACTGTAGACGAACGCTTCAACCTAGAAGAACAAAATGTGGTGAGCCAAGTGGGATTTGTGTACTGATCATTACCACAAAGCATCATCAAGATTTGGTGAAAAAATATTTGCTGGTATTTCGGAAACTAATTATTTCTTAGAAGCTTGGCAACCCCTCTCAATGAAAATGCTTTTCCACAGTCTGTGCCTAGGGCTACTTGAAGAGGAATCAAACCATAGAGACAAATCTGAGAACTCCTTCATTTTGTCAAGTTTCAAAGAGCTACTAAGAACCATGTTGGATTTAGAGTTCCAAATTCATCTATCTATATAGGAGAGAACAGAGGGAAACCTAAATATAAAAACTGCTACTGTACACGAACGCTTCAACATAGAAGAACTAAATTTGGTGAGCCAAGTGGGATTTGTGTACTGATCATTACCACCAAGTATCAACAAGATTGTGTGAAAAAATATTTGCTGGTATTTCGGAAACGCGTTATTTTTTGGAAGCTTGCCAACCCATCTAAATGAATGTGCTTTCCACAGTCTGTGCCTAGGGCTACTTGAAGAGGAAACAATCCATAGAGACAAAACTGAGAACTCCTTTATTTTGTCAATTTTCAAAGAGCTACTACAAACCATGTTGGATTTAGAGTTCCAAATTCATCTATCTATATATGAAAGAACAGAGTGAAACCTAAATATAAAAACTGCTACTGTAGACGAACGCTTCAACCTAGAAGAACAAAATTTGGTGAGCCAAGTGGGATTTGTGTACTGATCATTACCACCAAGTATCATCAAGATTGGGTGAAAAAATATTTGCTGGTATTTCGGAAACTCGTTATTTCTTAGAAGCTTGGGAACCCCTCTCAATGAAAGTGCTTTTCCACAGTCTGTGCCTGGGGCTACTTGAAGAGGAAAAAACCATAGCGACAAAACTGAGAACTCCTTTATTTTGTCAAGTTTCAAAGAGCTACTACAAACCATGTTGTATTTAGAGTTCCAAATTCATCTTTCTATATAGGAGAGAACAGAGGGAACCCTAAATATAAAAACTGCTACTGTAGACGAACGCTTCAACCTAGAAGAACAAAATTTGGTGAGCCAAGTGGGATTTGTGGACTGAACATTACCACCAATTATCATCAAGATTGGGTGAAAAAATATTTGCTGGTATTTCGGAAACTCGTTATTTCTTAGAAGCTTGGGAACCCCTCTCAATGAAAGTGCTTTTCCACAGTCTGTGCCTGGGGCTGCTTGAAGAGGAAACAAACCATAGCGAAAAAACTGAGAACTCCTTTATTTTGTCAAGTTTCAAAGAGCTACTACAAACCATGTTGGATTTAGAGTTCCAAATTCATCTTTCTATATAGGAGAGAACAGAGGGAAACCTAAATATAAAAACTGCTACTGTAGACGAACGCTTCAACCTAGAAGAACAAAATTTGGTGAGCCAAGTGGGATTTGTGTACTGATCATCAGCAACAAGTATCATCAAGATTGGGTGAAAAAATATTCGCTGGTATTTCGGAAACTCGTTATTTCTTAGAAGCTTGGCAACCCCTCTCAATGAAAGTGCTTTTCCAGAGTCTGTGCCTAGGGCTACTTGAAGAGGAAAAAACCATAGAGACAAATCTGAGAACTCCTTTATTTTGTCAAGTTTCAAAGAGCTACTACAAACCATGTTGGATTTAGAGTTCCAAATTCATCTATCTATATAGGAGAGAACACAGGGAAACTTGAATATAAAAACGGCTACTGTAGACGAACGCTTCAACCTAGAAGAACAAAATTTGGTGAGCCTAGTTGGATTTTTGGACCGCTCATCACCACCAAGTATCATCAAGATTGGGTGAAAAATATTTGCTGTTATTTTAGACACTCGTTATTTCTTAGAAGCTTGGCAAACCCTCTCAATGAAAGTGCTTTTCCACAGTCTGTGCCTAGGGCTACTTGAAGAGGAAACAAACCATAGAAACAAATCTGAGAACTCCTTTATTTTGTCAAGTTTCAAAGAGCTACTACAAACCATGTTGGATTTAGAGTTCCAAATTCATCTATCTATATAGGAGAGAACAGAGAGAAACCTAAATATAAAAACTGCTACTGTAGACGAACGCTTCAACCTAGAAGACCAAAATTTGGTGAGCCAATTGGGATTTGTATACTGATCATTACCACCAAGTATCAACAAGATTCTGTGAAAAAATATTTGCTGGTATTTCGGAAACTCGTTATTTCTTAGAAGCTTGGCAACCCATCTCAATGAAAGTGCTTTCCACAGTCTTTGCCTAGGGCTTCTTTAAGAGGAAACAAACCATAGAGACAAAACTGAGACTCCTTTATTTTGTCAAGTTTCAAAGAGCTACTACAAACCATGTTGGATTTAGAGTTTCAAATTCATGTATCTATATAGGAGAGGACAGAGGGAAACCTAAATATAAAAACTGCTACTGTAGACGAACGCTTCAACCTAGAAGAACAAAATTTGGTGAGCCAAGTGGGATTTGTGTACTGATCATTACCACCAAGTATCATCAAGATTGGGTGAAAAAATATTTGCTGGTATTTCGGAAACTCGTTATTTCTTAGAAGCTTGGCAACCCCTCTCAATGAAAGTGCTTTTCCACAGTCTGTGCCTAGGGCTACTTGAAGAGGAAACAAACCATAGAGACAAAACTGAGAACTCCTTTATATTGTCAAGTTTCAAAGAGCTACTACAAACCATGTTGGATTTAGAGTTCCAAATTCATCTTTCTATATAGGAGAGAACAGAGGGAACCCAAAATATAAAAACTGCTACTGTAGACGAACGCTTCAACCCAGAAGAACAAAATTTGGTGAGCCAAGTGGGATTTGTGTACTGATCATTAGCAACAAGTATCATCAAGATTGTGTGAAAAAATATTCGCTGGTATTTCGGAAACTCGTTATTATTTAGAAGCTTGGCAATCCTTCTAAATGAAAGTGCTTTTCCACAGTCTGTGCCTAGGGCGACTTGAAGAGGAAACAAACCATAGAGACAAATCTGAGAACTCCTTTGTTTTGTCAAGTTTCAAAGAGCTACTACAAACCATGTTGGATTTAGAGTTCCAAATTCATCTATCTATATAGGAGAGAACAGAGGGAAACCTAAATATAAAAACTGCTACTGTACACGAACGCTTCAACTTAGAAGAACTAAATTTGGTGAGCCAAGTGGGATTTGTGTACTGATCATTACCACCAAGTATCAACAAGATTGTGTGAAAAAATATTTGCTGGTATTTCGGAAACCCGTTATTTCTTAGAAGCTTGGCAACCCATCTCAATGAAAGTACTTTCCACAGTCTGTGCCTAGGGCTACTTGAAGAGGAAACAATCCATAGAGACAAAACTGAGAACTCCTTTATTTTGTCAAGTTTCAAAGAGCTACTACAAACCATGTTGGATTTAGAGTTCCAAATTCATTGATCTATATATGAGAGAAAAGAGTGAAACCTAAATATAAAAACTGCTACTGTAGACGAACGCTTCAACCTAGAAGAACAAAATTTGGTGAGCCAAGTGGGATTTGTGTACTGATCATGACCACCAAGTATCATCAAGATTGGGTGAAAAAATATTTGCTGGTATTTCGGAAACTCGTTATTTTTTAGAAGCTTGGGAACCCCTCTCAATGAAACTTCTTTTCCACAGTCTGTGCCTAGGGCTACTTGAAGAGGAAACAAACCATAGAGACAAAACTGAGAACTCCTTTATTTTGTCCAGTTTCAAAGAGCTGCTACAAACCATGTTAGATTTAGAGTTCCAAATTAAGCTATCTATATAGGAGAGAACAGAGGGAAACCTAAATATAAAAACTGCTACTGTAGACGAACGCTTCAACCTAGAAGAACAAAATGTGGTGAGCCAAGTGGGATTTGTGTACTGATCATTACCACCAAGCATCATCAAGATTTGGTGAAAAAATATTTGCTGGTATTTTGGAAACTAATTATTTCTTAGAAGCTTGGCAACCCCTCTCAATGAAAGTGCTTTTCCACAGTCTGTGCCTAGGGCTACTTGAAGAGGAAACAAACCATAGAGACAAATCTGAGAACTCCTTCATTTTGTCAAGTTTCAAAGAGCTACTACAAACAATGTTGGATTTAGAGTTCCAAATTCATCTATCTATATAGGAGAGAACAGAGGGAAACCTAAATATATAAACTGCTACTGTACACGAACGCTTCAACATAGAAGAACTAAATTTGGTGAGCCAAGTGGGATTTGTGTACTGATCAATACCACCAAGTATCAACAAGATTGTGTGAAAAAATATTTGCTGGTATTTCGGAAACGCGTTATTTCTTAGAAGCTTGCCAACCCATCTCAATGAAAGTGCTTTCCACAGTCTGTGCCTAGGGCTACTTGAAGAGGAAACAATCCATAGAGACAAAAATGAGAACTCCTTTATTTTGTCAATTTTCAAAGAGCTACTACAAACCATGTTGGATTTAGAGTTCCAAATTCATCTATCTATATAGGAGAGAACAGAGTGAAACCTAAATATAAAAACTGCTACTGTAGACGAACGCTTCAACCTAGAAGAACAAAATTTGGTGAGCCAAGTGGGATTTGTGTACTGATCATGACCACCAAGTATTATCAAAATTGGGTGAAAAAATATTTGCTGGTATTTCGGAAACTCGTTATTTCTTAGAAGCTTGGGAACCCCTCTCAATGAAAGTGATTTTCCACAGTCTGTGCCTAGGGCTACTTGAAGAGGAAACAAACCATAGAGAAAAATCTGAGAACTTCTTTATTTTGTCAAGTTTCAAAGAGCTACTACAAACCATGTTGGATTTAGAGTTTCAAATTCATCTATCTATATAGGAGAGAACAGAGAGTAACCTAAATATAAAAACTGCTACTGTAGACGAACGCTTCAACCTAGAAGACAAAAATTTGGTGAGCCAAGAGGGATTTGTATAGTGATCATTACCACCAAGTATCAACAAGATTGTGTGAAAAAATATTTGCTGGTAATTCGGAAACTCGTTATTTCTTAGAAGCTTAGCAACCCATCTCAATGAAAGTGCTTTCCACAGTCTGTGCCTAGGGCTACTTTAAGAGGAAACAAACCATAGAGACAAATCTGAGAACTCCTTTATTTTGTCAAGTTTCAAAGAGCTACTACAAACCATGCTGGATTTAGAGTTCCAAATTCATCTATCTATATATGAGAGAACAGAGTGAAATCTAAATATAAAAACTGCTGCTGTAGACGAACGCTTCAACCTAGAAGAACAAAATTTGGTGAGCCAAGTGGGATTTGTGTACTGATCATGACCACCAAGTATCATCAAGATTGGGTGAAAAAATATTTGCTGGTATTTCAGAAACTCGTTATTTCTTAGAAGCTTGGCAACCCCTCTCAATGAAAGTGCTTTTCCACAGTCTGTGCCTAGGGCTACTTGATGAGGAAACAAACCATAGAGACAAAACTGAGAACTCCTTTATATTGTCAAGTTTCAAAGAGCTACTACAAACCATGTTGGATTTAGAGTTCCAAATTCATCTATCTATATAGGAGAGAACAGAGTGAAACCTAAATATAAAAACTGCTACTGTAGACGAACGCTTCAACCTAGAAGAACAAAATTTGGTGAGCCAAGTGGGATTTGTGTACTGATCATTACCACCAAGTATCATCCAGATTGGGTGAAAAAATATTTGCTGGTATTTCGGAAACTCGTTATTTCTTAGAAGCTTGGGAACCCCTCTCAATGAAAGTGCTTTTCCACAGTCTGTGCCTGGGGCTACTTGAAGAGGAAAAAACCATAGCGACAAAACTGAGAACTCCTTTATTTTGTCAAGTTTCAAAGATCTACTACAAACCATGTTGGATTTAGAGTTCCAAATTCATCTTTCTATATAGGAGAGAACAGAGGGAAACCTAAATATAAAAACTGCTACTGTAGACGAACGCTTCAACCCAGAAGAACAAAATTTGGTGAGCCAAGTGGGATTTGTGTACTGATCATTAGCAACAAGTATCATCAAGATTGGGTGAAAAAATATTCGCTGGTATTTCGGAAACTCGTTATTTCTTAGAAGCTTGGCAACCCCTCTCAATGAAAGTGCTTTTCCACAGTCTGTGCCTAGGGATACTTGAAGAGGAAACAAACCATAGAGACAAATCTGAGAACTCCTTTATTTTGTCAATTTTCAAAGAGCTACTACAAACCATGTTGGATTTAGAGTTCCAAATTCATCTATCTATATAGGAGAGAACAGAGGGAAACCTAAATATAAAAACTGCTACTGTACACGAACGCTTCAACCTAGAAGAACTAAATTTGGTGAGCCAAGTGGGATTTGTGTACTGATCATTACCACCAAGTATCAACAAGATTATGTGAAAAAATATTTCCTGGTATTTCGGAAACGCGTTATTTCTTAGAAGCTTGGCAACCCATCTCAATGAAAGTACTTTCCACAGTCTGTGCCTAGGGCTACTTGAAGAGGAAACAAACCATAGAGACAAAACTGAGAACTCCTTTATTTTGTCAAGTTTCAAAGAGCTACTACAAACCATGTTGAATTTAGAGTTCCAAATTCATCTATCTATATATGAGAGAACAGAGTGAAATCTAAATATAAAAACTGCAACTGTAGACGAACGCTTCAACCTAGAAGAACAAAATTTGGTGAGCCTAGTGGGATTTTTGTACTGATCATGACCACCAAGTATCATCAAGATTGGGTGAAAAAATATTTGCTGGTATTTCGGAAACTCGTTATTTCTTAGAAGCTTGGGAACCCCTCTCAATGAAAGTGCTTTTCCACAGTCTGTGCCTAGGGCTACTTGAAGAGGAAACAAAACATAGAGACAAATCTGAGAACTCCTTTATTTTGTCAAGTTTCAAAGAGGTACTACAAACCATGTTGGATTTAGAGTTTCAAATTAATCTATTTATATAGGGAGAACAGAGAGAAACCTAAATATAAAAACTGCTACTGTAGACGAACGCTTCAACCTAGAAGACAAAAATTTGGTGAGCCAAGTGGGATTTGTATACTGGTCATTACCACCAAGTATCAACAAGATTGTGTGAAAAAATATTTGCTGGTATTTCGGAAACTCGTTATTTCTTAGAAGCTTGGCAACCCATCTCAATGAAAGTGCTTTCCACAGTCTGTGCCTAGGGCTACTTTAAGAGGAAACAAACCATAGAGACAAAACTGAGAACTCCTTTGTTTGTCAAGTTTCAAAGAGCTACTACAAACCATGTTGGATTTAGAGTTGCAAATTCATCTATCTATATAGGAGAGAACAGAGGGAAACCTAAATATAAAAACTGCTACTGTAGAAGAACGCTTCAACCTAGAAGAACAAAATTTGGTGAGCCAAGTGGGATATGTGTACTGATCATTACCACCAAGTATCATCAAGATTGTGTGAAAAAATATTTGCTGGTATTTCGGAAACTCGTTATTTCATAGAAGCTTGGGGACCCCTCTCAATGAAAGTGCTTTTCCACAGTCTGTGCCTGGGGCTACTGGAAGAGGAAACAAACCATAGCGACAAGTCTGAGAACTCCTTTATTTTGTCAAGTTGCAAAGAGCTACTACAAACCATGTTGGATTTAGAGTTCCAAATTCATCTATCTATATAGGAGAGAACAGAGAGAAACCTAAATATAAAAACTGCTACTGTAGACGAAAGCTTCAACCTAGAAGATCAAAATTTGGTGAGCCAAGTGGGATTTGTATACTGATCATTACCAACAAGTATCAACAAGATTGTGTGAAAAAATATTTGCTGGTATTTCGGAAACTCGTTATTTCTTAGAAGCTTGGCAACCCATCTCAATGAAAGTGCTTTCCACAGTCTGTGCATAGGGCTTCTTTAAGAGGAAACAATCCATAGAGACAAAACTGAGAACTCCTTTATTTTGTCAAGTTTCAAAGAGCTACTACAAACCATGTTGGATTTAGAGTTCCAAATTCATCTATCTATATAGGAGAGAACAGAGGGAAACCTAAATATAAAAACTGCTACTGTAGACGAACGCTTCAACCTAGAAGAACAAAATTTGGTGAGCCAAGTGGGATTTGTGTACTCATCATTACCACCAAGTATCATCAAGATTGGGTGAAAAAATATTTGCTGGTATTTCGGAAACTCGTTATTTCTTAGAAGCTTGGCAACCCCTCTCAATGAAAGTGCTTTTCCACAGTCTGTGCCTAGGGCTACTTGAAGAGGAAACAAACCATAGAGACAAAACTGAGAACTCCTTTATATTGTCAAGTTTCAAAGAGCTACTATAAACCATGTTGGATTTAGAGTTCCAAATTCATCTATCTATATATGAGAGAACAGAGTGAAACCTAAATATAAAAACTGCTACTGTAGACGAACGCTTCAACCTAGAAGAACAAAATTTGGTGAGCCAAGTGGGATTTGTGTACTGATCATTAGCAAAAAGTATCATCAAGATTGGGTGAAAAAATATTCGCTGGTATTTCGGAAACTCGTTATTTCTTAGAAGCTTGGCAAACCCTCTCAATGAAAGTGCTTTTCCACAGTCTGTGCCTAGGGCTACTTGAAGAGGAAACAAACCATCGAGACAAAACTGAGAACTCCTTTATATTGTCAAGTTTCAAAGAGCTACTAAAAACCATGTTGGATTTAGAGTTCCAAATTCATCTATCTATATAGGAGAGAACAGAGTGAAACCTAAATATAAAAACTGCTACTGTAGACGAACGCTTCAACCTAGAAGAACAAAATTTGGTGAGCCAAGTGGGATTTGTGTACTGATCATTACCACCAAGTATCATCAAGATTGGGTGAAAAAATATTTGCTGGTATTTCGGAAACTCGTTATTTCTTAGAAGCTTGGGAACCCCTCTCAATGAAAGTGCTTTTCCACAGTCTGTGCCTCGGGCTACTTGAAGAGGAAACAAACCATAGCGACAAAACTGAGAACTCCTTTATTTTGTCAAGTTTCAAAGAGCTACTACAAACCATGTTGGATTTAGAGTTCCAAATTCATCTTTCTATATAGGAGAGAACAGAGGGAAACCTAAATATAAAAACTGCTACTGTAGACGAACGCTTCAACCTAGAAGAACAAAATTTGGTGAGCCAAGTGGGATTTGTGTACTGATCATTAGCAAAAAGTATCATCAAGATTGGGTGAAAAAATATTCGCTGGTATTTCGGAAACTCGTTATTTCTTAGAAGCTTGGCAACACCTCTCAATGAAAGTGCTTTTCCACAGTCTGTGCCTAGGGCTACTTGAAGAGGAAACAAACCATAGAGACAAATCTGAGAAATCCTTTATTTTGTCAAGTTTCAAAGAGCTACTACAAACCATGTTGGAATTAGAGTTCCAAATTCATCTATCTATATAGGAGAGATCAGAGGGAAACTTGAATATAAAAACTTCTACTGTAGACGAACGCTTCAACCTAGAAGAACAAAATTTGGTAAGCCAAGTGGGATTTGTGTACTGATCATTACCACCAAATATCATCAAGATTGGGTGAAAAAATATTTGCTGGTATTTCGGAAACTCGTTATTTCTTAGAAGCTTGGGAACCCCTCTCAATGAAAGTGCTTTTCCACAGTCTGTGCCTGGGGCTACTTGAAGAGGAAACAAACCATAGCGACAAAACTGAGAACTCCTTTATTTTGTCAAGTTTCAAAGAGCTACTACAAACCATGTTGGATTTAGAGTTCCAAATTGATCTTTCTATATAGGAGAGAACAGAGGGAAACCTAAATATAAAAACTGCTACTGTAGACGAACGCTTCAACCTAGAAGAACAAAATTTGGTGAGCCAAGTGGGATTTGTGCACTGATCATTACCACGAAGTATCAACAAGATTGTTTGAAAAAATATTTGCTGGTATTTCGGAAACTCGTTATTTCTTAGAAGCTTGGGAACCCCTCTCAATGAAAGTGCTTTTCCACAGTCTGTGCCTAGGGCTACTTGAAGAGGAAACAAACCATAGAGACAATCTGAGAACTCCTCTATTTTGTCAAGTTTCAAAGAGCTACTACAAACCATGTTGGATTTAGAGTTCCAAATTCATCTATCTATATATGAGAGAACAGTGTGAAACCTAAATATAAAAACTGCTACTGTAGACGAACGCTTCAACCTAGAAGAACAAAATTTGGTGAACCTAGTGGGATTTGTATACTGATCATTAAAACCAAGTATCATCAAGATTGGGTGAAAAAATATCTGCTGGTATTTCGGAAACTCGTTATTTCTTAGAAGCTTGGGAACCCCTCTCAATGAAAGTGCTTTTCCACAGTCTGTGCCTAGGGCTACTTGAAGAGGAAACAAACCATAGAGACAAATCTGAGAACTATTTATTTTGTCAAGTTTCAAAGAGCTACTACAAACCATGTTGGATTTAGTGTTCCAAATTAATCTATCTATATAGGAGAGAACAGAGAGAAACCTAAATATAAAAACTGCTACTGTAGATGAACGCTTCAACCTAGAAGACCAAAATTTGGTGAGCCAAGTGGGATTTGTATACTGATCATTACCACCAAGTATCAACAAGATTGTGTGAAAAAATATTTGCTGGTATTTCGGAAACTCGTTATTTCTTAGAAGCTTGGCAACCCCTCTCAATGAAAGTCCTTTTCCACAGTCTGTGCCTAGGGCTACTTGAAGAGGAAACAAACCATAGACACAAATCTTAGAACTCCTTTATTTTGTCAAGTTTCAAAGAGCTACTACAAACCATGTTGGATTTAGAGTTCCAAATTCATCCATCTATATATGAGAGAACAGAGTGAAATCTAAATATAAAAACTGCTACTGTAGACGAACGCTTCAACCTAGAAGAACAAAATTTGGTGAGCCAAGTGGGATTTGTGTACTGATCATGACCACCAAGTATCATCAAGATTGGGTCAAAAAATATTTGCTGGTATTTCGGAAACTCGTTATTTCTTAGAAGCTTGGGAACCCCTCTCAATGAAAGTGCTTTTCCACAGTCTGTGCCTAGGGCTACTTGAAGAGGAAACAAACCATAGAGACAAATCTGAGAACTCCTTTATTTTGTCAAGTGTCAAAGAGGTACTACAAACCATGTTGGATTTAGAGTTTCAAATTAATCTATTTATATAGGGAGAACAGAGAGAAACCTAAATATAAAAACTGCTACTGTAGATGAACGCTTCAACCTAGAAGACCAAAATTTGGTGAGCCAAGTGGGATTTGTATACTGGTCATTACCACCAAGTATCAACAAGATTGTGTGAAAGAATATTTGCTGGTATTTCGGAAACTCGTTATTTCTTAGAAGCTTGGCAACCCATCTCAATGAAAGTGCTTTCCACAGTCTGTGCCTAGGGCTACTTTAAGAGGAAACAAACCATAGAGACAAAACTGAGAACTCCTTTGTTTGTCAAGTTTCAAAGAGCTACTACAAACCATGTTGGATTTAGAGTTGCAAATTCATCTATCTATATAGGAGAGAACAGAGGGAAACCTAAATATAAAAACTGCTACTGTAGAAGAACGCTTCAACCTAGAAGAACAAAATTTGGTGAGCCAAGTGGGATATGTGTACTGTTCATTACCACCAAGTATCATCAAGATTGTGTGAAAAAATATTTGCTGGTATTTCGGAAACTCGTTATTTCATAGAAGCTTGGGGACCCCTCTCAATGAAAGTGCTTTTCCACAGTCTGTGCATGGGGCTACTGGAAGAGGAAACAAACCATAGCGACAAATCTGAGAACTCCTTTATTTTGTCAAGTTTCAAAGAGCTACTACAAACCATGTTGGATTTAGAGTTCCAAATTCATCTTTCTATATAGGAGAGAACAGAGGGAAACCTAAATATAAAAACTGCTACTGTAGACGAACGCTTCAACCTAGAAGAACAAAATTTGGTGAGCCAAGTGGGATTTGTGTACTGATCATTAGCAAAAAGTATCATCAAGATTGGGTGAAAAAATATTCGCTGGTATTTCGGAAACTCGTTATTTCTTAGAAGCTTGGCAACACCTCTCAATGAAAGTGCTTTTCCACAGTCTGTGCCTAGGGCTACTTGAAGAGGAAACAAACCATAGAGACAAATCTGAGAACTCCTTTATTTTGTCAAGTTTCAAAGAGCTACTACAAACCATGTTGGATTTAGAGTTCCAAATTCATCTATCTATATAGGAGAGAACAGAGGGAAACTTGAATATAAAAACTTCTACTGTAGACGAACGCTTCAACCTAGAAGAACAAACTTTGGTAAGCCAAGTGGGATTTGTGTACTGATCATTACCACCAAGTATCATCAAGATTGGGTGAAAAAATATTTGCTGGTATTTCGGAAACTCGTTATTTCTTAGAAGCTTGGGAACCCCTCTCAATGAAAGTGCTTTTCCACAGTCTGTGCCTGGGGCTACTTGAAGAGGAAACAAACCATAGCGACAAAACTGAGAACTCCTTTATTTTGTCAAGTTTCAAAGAGCTACTACAAACCATGTTGGATTTAGAGTTCCAAATTGATCTTTCTATATAGGAGAGAACAGAGGGAAACCTAAATATAAAAACTGCTACTGTAGACGAACGCTTCAACCTAGAAGAACAAAATTTGGTGAGCCAAGTGGGATTTGTGCACTGATCATTACCACCAAGTATCAACAAGATTGTTTGAAAAAATATTTGCTGGTATTTCGGAAACTCGTTATTTCTTAGAAGCTTGGGAACCCCTCTCAATGAAAGTGCTTTTCCACAGTCTGTGCCTAGGGCTACTTGAAGAGGAAACAAACCATAGAGACAATCTGAGAACTCCTCTATTTTGTCAAGTTTCAAAGAGCTACTACAAACCATGTTGGATTTAGAGTTCCAAATTCATCTATCTATATATGAGAGAACAGTGTGAAACCTAAATATAAAAACTGCTACTGTAGACGAACGCTTCAACCTAGAAGAACAAAATTTGGTGAACCTAGTGGGATTTGTATACTGATCATTAAAACCAAGTATCATCAAGATTGGGTGAAAAAATATTTGCTGGTATTTCGGAAACTCGTTATTTCTTAGAAGCTTGGGAACCCCTCTCAATGAAAGTGCTTTTCCACAGTCTGTGCCTAGGGCTACTTGAAGAGGAAACAAACCATAGAGACAAATCTGAGAACTATTTATTTTGTCAAGTTTCAAAGAGCTACTACAAACCATGTTGGATTTAGTGTTCCAAATTTATCTATCTATATAGGAGAGAACAGAGAGAAACCTAAATATAAAAACTGCTACTGTAGATGAACGCTTCAACCTAGAAGACCAAAATTTGGTGAGCCAAGTGGGATTTGTATACTGATCATTACCACCAAGTATCAACAAGATTGTGTGAAAAAATATTTGCTGGTATTTCGGAAACTCGTTATTTCTTAGAAGCCTGGCAACCCCTCTCAATGAAAGTCCTTTTCCACAGTCTGTGCCTAGGGCTACTTGAAGAGGAAACAAACCATAGACGCAAATCTTAGAACTCCTTTATTTTGTCAAGTTTCAAAGAGCTACTACAAACCATGTTGGATTTAGAGTTCCAAATTCATCTATCTATATAGGAGAGACAGAGAGAAACCTAAATATAAAAACTGCTACTGTAGACGAACGCTTCAACCTAGAAGACCAAAATTTGGTGAGCCAAGTGGGATTTGTATACTGATCATTACCAGCAAGTATCAACAAGATTGTGTGAAAAAATATTTGCTGGTATTTCGGAAACTCGTTATTTCTTAGAAGCTTGGCAACCCATATCAATGAAAGTGCTCTCCACAGTCTGTGCTAGGGCTTCTTTAAGAGGAAACAAACCATAGAGACAAAACTGAGAACTCCTTTATTTTGTCAAGTTTCAAAGAGCTACTACAAACCATGTTGGATTTAGAGTTCCAAATTCATCTATCTATATAGGAGAGAACAGAGAGAAACCTAAATATAAAAACTGCTACTGTAGACGAACGCTTCAACCTAGAAGAACAAAATTTGGTGAGCCAAGTGGGATTTGTGTACTGATCATTACCACCAAGTATCAACAAGATTGTGTGAAAAAATATTTGCTGGTATTTCGGAAACTCGTTATTTCTTGGAAGCTTGGCAACCCCTTTCAATGAAAGTGCTTTTCCCGAGTCTCTGCCTAGGGCTACTTAAAGAGGAAACAAACCATAGAGACAAAACTGAGAATTCCTTTATTTTGTCAAGTTTCAAAGAGCTACTACAAACCATGTTGGATTTAGAGTTCCAAATTCATCTTTCTATATAGGAGAGAACAGAGGGAACCCTAAATATAAAAACTGCTAGTGTAGACGAACGCTTCAACCTAGAAGAACAAAATTTGGTGAGCCAAGTGGGATTTGTGTACTGATCATTAGCAACAAGTATCATCAAGATTGGGTGAAAAAATATTCGCTGGTATTTCGGAAACTCGTTATTTCTTAGAAGCTTGGCAACCCCTCTCAATGAAAGTGCTTTCCACAGTCTGTTCCTGGGGCTACTTGAAGAGGAAAAAACCATAGCGACAAAACTGAGAACTCCTTTATTTTGTCAAGTTTCAAAGAGCTACTACAAACCATGTTGGATTTAGAGTTCCAAATTCATCTTTCTATATAGGAGAGAACAGAGGGAACCCTAAATATAAAAACTGCTACTGTAGACGAACGCTTCAACCTAGAAGAACAAAATTTGGTGAGCCAAGTGGGATTTGTGTACTGATCATTAGCAACAAGTATCATCAAGATTGGGTGAAAAAATATTCGCTGGTATTTCGGAAACTCGTTATTTCTTAGAAGCTTGGCAACCCCTCTCAATGAAAGTGCTTTTCCACAACCTGTGCCTAGGGCTACTTGAAGAGGAAACAAACCATAGAGACAAATCTGAGCACTCCTTTATTTTGTCAATTTTCAAAGAGCTACTACAAACCATGTTGGATTTAGAGTTCCAAATTCATCTATCTATATAGGAGAGAACAGAGGGATACCTAAATATAAAAACTGCTACTGTACACGAACGCATCAACCTAGAAGAACTAAATTTGGTGAGCCTAGTGGGATTTGTGCACTGATCATTACCACCAAGTATCAACAAGATTGTGTGAAAAAATATTTGCTGGTATTTCGGAAACGCGTTATTTCTTAGAAGCTTGGCAACCCATCTCAATGAAAGTACTTTCCACAGTCTGTGCCTAGGGCTACTTGAAGAGGAAACAATCCATAGAGACAAAACTGAGAACTCCTTTATTTTGTCAAGTTTCAAAGAGCTACTACAAACCATGTTGGATTTAGGGTTCCAAATTCATCTATCTATATATGAGAGAACAGAGTGAAATCTAAATATAAAAACTGCTACTGTAGACGAACGCTTCAACCTAGAAGAACAAAATTTGGTGAGCCAAGTAGGATTTGTATACTGATCATTACCACCAAGTATCATCAAGATTGGGTGAGAAAATATTTGCTGGTATTTCGGAAACTCGTTATTTCTTTGAAGCTTGGGAACCCCTCTCAATGAAAGTGCTTTTCCACAGTCTGTGCCTAGGGCTACTTGAAGAGGAAACAAACCATAGAGACAAATCTGAGAACTATTTATTTTGTCAAGTTTCAAAGAGCTACTACAAACCATGTTGGATTTAGTGTTCCAAATTAATCTATCTATATAGGAGAGAACAGAGAGAAACCTAAATATAAAAACTGCTACTGTAGATGAACGCTTCAACCTAGAAGACCAAAATTTGGTGAGCCAAGTGGGATTTGTACACTGATCATTACCACCAAGTATCAACAAGATTGTGTGAAAAATATTTGCTGGTATTTCGGAAACTCGTTATTTCTTAGAAGCTTGGCAACCCCTCTTAATGAAAGTGCTTTTCCACAGTCTGTGCCTAGGGCTTCTTGAAGAGGAAACAAACCATAGAGACAAATCTTAGAACTCCTTTATTTTGTCAAGTTTCAAAGAGCTAATACAAACCATGTTGGATTTAGAGTTCCAAATTCATCTATCTATATAGGAGAGAACAGAGAGAAACCTAAATATAAAAACTGCTACTGTAGACGAACGCTTCAACCTAGAAGAACAAAATTTGGTGAGCCAAGTGGGATTTGTGTACTGATCATTACCACCAAGGATCATCAAGATTGGGTGAAAAAATATTTGCTGGTATTTCGGAAACTCGTTATTTCTTAGAAGCTTGGGAACCCCTCTCAATGAAAGTGCTTTTCCACAGTCTGTGCCTAGGGCTACTTGATGAGGAAACAAACCATAGAGACAAATCTGAGAACTCCTTTATTTTGTCAAGTTTCAAAGAGCTACTGCAATCCATGTTGGATTTAGAGTTCCAAATTCATCTATCTATATAGGAGAGAACAGAGAGAAATCTAAATATAAAAACTGCTACTGTAGACGAACGCTTCAACCTAGAAGACCAAAATTTGGTGAGCCAAGTGGGATTTGTGTACTGATCATTACCACCAAGTATCATCAAGATTGGGTGAAAAAATATTTGCTGGTATTTCGGAAACTCGTTATTTCTTAGAAGCTTGGGTACCCCTCTCAATGAAAGTGCTTTTCCACAGTCTGTGCCTGGGGCTACTTGAAGAGGAAACAAACCATAGCGACAAAACTGAGAACTCCTTTATTTTGTCAAGTTTCAAAGAGCTACTACAAACCATGTTGGATTTAGAGTTCCAAATTCATCTTTCTATATAGGAGAGAACAGAGGGAAGCCTAAATATAAAAACTGCTACTGTAGACGAACGCTTCAACCTAGAGGAACAAAATTTGGTGAGCCAAGTGGGATTTGTGTACTGATCATTAGCAACAAGTATCATCAAGATTGGGTGAAAAAATATTCGCTGGTATTTCGGAAACTCGTTATTTCTTAGAAGCTTGGCAATCCCTCTCAATGAAAGTGCTTTTCCACAGTCTGTGCCTAGGGCTACTTGAAGAGGAAACAAACCATAGAGACAAATCTGAGAACTATTTATTTTGTCAAGTTTCAAAGAGCTACTACAAACCATGTTGGATTTAGTGTTCCAAATTTATCTATCTATATAGGAGAGAACAGAGAGAAACCTAAATATATAAACTGCTACTGTAGATGAACGCTTCAACATAGAAGACCTAAATTTGGTGAGCCAAGTGGGATTTGTATACTGATCATTACCACCAAGTATCAACAAGATTGTGTGAAAAAATATTTGCTGGTATTTCGGAAACTCGTTATTTCTTAGAAGCTTGGCAACCCCTCTTAATGAAAGTGCTTTTCCACAGTCTGTGCCTAGGGCTACTTTAAGAGGAAACAAACCATAGAGACAAAACTGAGAACTCCTTTATTTTTTCAAGTTTCAAAGAGCTACTACAAACCATGTTGGATTTGGAGTTCCAAATTCATCTATCTATATAGGAGAGAACAGAGGGAAACCTAAATATAAAAACTGCTACTGTAGAAGAACAATTCAACCTAGAAGAACAAAATTTTGTGAGCCAAGTGGGATTTGTGTACTGATCATTACCACCACGTATCATCAAGATTGGGTGAAAAAATATTTGTTGGTATTTCGGATACTCGTTATTTCTTAGAAGCTTGGCAACCCCTCTCAATGAAAGTGCTTTTCCACAGTCTGTGCCTAGGGCTACTTGAAGAGGGAACAAACCATAGAGACAAATCTGAGACCTCTTTTATTTTGTCAAGTTTCAAAGAGCTACTACAAACCATGTTGGATTTAGAGTTCCAAATTCATCTATCTATATAGGAGAGAACAGAGGGAAACCTAAATATAAGAACTGCTACTGTAGACGAACGCTTCAACCTAGAAGAACGAAATTTGGTGAGCCAAGTGGGATTTTTGTACTGATCATTACCACCAAGTATCATCAAGATTATGTGAAAAAATATTTGCTGGTATTTCGGAAACTCGTTATTTCTTAGAAGATTGGGAACCCCTCTCAATGAAAGTGCTTTTCCACAGTCTGTGCCTGGGGCTACTTGAATAGGAAACAAACCATAGCGACAAAACTGAGAACTCCTTTATTTTGTCAAGTTTCAAAGAGCTACTATAAACCATGTTGGATTTAGAGTTCCAAATTCATCTATCTATATATGAGAGAACAGAGTGAAACCTAAATATAAAAACTGCTACTGTAGACGAACGCTTCAACCTAGAAGAACAAAATTTGGTGAGCCAAGTGGGATTTGTGTACTGATCATTAGCAAAAAGTATCATCAAGATTGGGTGAAAAAATATTCGCTGGTATTTCGGAAACTCGTTATTTCTTAGAAGCTTGGCAACCCCTCTCAATGAAAGTGCTTTTCCACAGTCTGTGCCTGGGGCTACTTGAAGAGGAAACAAACCATAGCGACAAAACTGAGAACTCCTTTATTTTGTCAAGTTTCAAAGAGCTACTACAAACCATGTTGGATTTAGAGTTCCAAATTCATCTTTCTATATAGGAGAGAACAGAGGGAAACCTAAATATAAAAACTGCTACTGTAGACGAACGCTTCAACCTAGAAGAACAAAATTTGGTGAGCCAAGTGGGATTTGTGTACTGATCATTAGCAAAAAGTATCATCAAGATTGGGTGAACAAATATTCGCTGGTATTTCGGAAACTCGTTATTTCTTAGAAGCTTGGCAACCCCTCTCAATGAAAGTGCTTTTCCACAGTCTGTGCCTAGGGCTACTTGAAGAGGAAACAAACCATAGAGACAAATCTGAGAACTCCTTTATTTTGTCAAGTTTCAAAGAGCTACTACAAACCATGTTGGATTTAGAGTTCCAAATTCATCTATCTGTATAGGAGAGAACAGAGGGAAACTTGAATATAAAAACTTCTACTGTAGACGAACGCTTCAACCTAGAAGAACAAAATTTGGTAAGCCAAGTGGGATTTGTGTACTGATCATTACCACCAAGTATCATCAAGATTGGGTGAAAATAAATTTGCTGGTATTTCGGAAACTCGTTATTTCTTAGAAGCTTGGGAACCCCTCTCAATGAAAGTGCTTTTCCACAGTCTGTGCCTGGGGCTACTTGAAGAGAAAACAAACCATAGCGACAAAACTGAGAACTCCTTTATTTTGTCAAGTTTCAAAGAGCTACTACAAACCATGTTGGATTTAGAGTTCCAAATTGATCTTTCTATATACGAGAGAACAGAGGGAAACCTAAATATAAAAACTGCTACTGTAGACGAACGCTTCAACCTAGAAGAACAAAATTTGGTGAGCCAAGTGGGATTTGTGCACTGATCATTACCACCAAGTATCAACAAGATTGTTTGAAAAAATATTTGCTGGTATTTCGGAAACTCGTTATTTCTTAGAAGCTTGGGAACCCCTCTCAATGAAAGTGCTTTTCCACAGTCTGTGCCTAGGGCTACTTGAAGAGGAAACAAACCATAGAGACAATCTTAGAACTCCTCTATTTTGTCAAGTTTCAAAGAGCTACTACAAACCATGTTGGATTTAGAGTTCCAAATTCATCTATCTATATATGAGAGAACAGTGTGAAACCTAAATATAAAAACTGCTACTGTAGACGAACGCTTCAACCTAGAAGAACAAAATTTGGTGAGCCTAGTGGGATTTGTATACTGATCATTAAAACCAAGTATCATCAAGATTGGGTGAAAAAATATTTGCTGGTGTTTCGGAAACTCGTTATTTCTTAGAAGCTTGGGAAACCCTCTCAATGAAAGTGCTTTTCCACAGTCTGTGCCTAGGGCTACTTGAAGAGGAAACAAACCATAGAGACAAATCTGAGAACTATTTATTTTGTCAAGTTTCAAAGAGCTACTACAAACCATGTTGGATTTAGTGTTCCAAATTAATCTATCTATATAGGAGAGAACAGAGAGAAACCTAAATATAAAAACTGCTACTGTAGATGAACGCTTCAACCTAGAAGACCAAAATTTGGTGAGCCAAGTGGGATTTGTATACTGATCATTACCACCACGTATCAACAAGATTGTGTGAAAAAATATTTGCTGGTATTTTGGAAACTCGTTATTTCTTAGAAGCTTGGCAACCCCTCTTAATGAAAGTGCTTTTCCACAGTCTGTGCCTAGGGCTACTTGAAGAGGAAACAAACCATAGAGACAAATCTTAGAACTCCTTTATTTTGTCAAGTTTCAAAGAGCTACTACAAACCATGTTGGATTTAGTGTTCCAAATTAATCTATCTATATAGGAGAGAACAGAGAGAAACCTAAATATAAAAACTGCTACTGTAGATGAACGCTTCAACATAGAAGACCAAAATTTGGTGAGCCAAGTGGGATTTGTATACTGATCATTACCACCAAGTATCAACAAGATTGTGTGAAAAAATATTTGCTGGTATTTCGGAAACTCGTTATTTCTTAGAAGCTTGTCAACCCCTCTTAATGAAAGTGCTTTTCCACAGTCTGTGCCTAGGGCTACTTTAAGAGGAAACAAACCATAGAGACAAAACTGAGAACTCCTTTATTTTTTCAAGTTTCAAAGAGCTACTACAAACCATGTTGGATTTGGAGTTCCAAATTCATCTATCTATATAGGAGAGAACAGAGGGAAACCTAAATATAAAAACTGCTACTGTAGAAGAACAATTCAACCTAGAAGAACAAAATTTGGTGAGCCAAGTGGGATTTGTGTACTGATCATTACCACCACGTATCATCAAGATTGGGTGAAAAAATATTTGTTGGTATTTCGGATACTCGTTGTTTCTTAGAAGCTTGGCAACCCCTCTCAATGAAAGTGCTTTTCCACAGTCTGTGCCTAGGGCTACCTGAAGAGGGAACAAACCATAGAGACAAATCTGAGACCTCTTTTATTTTGTCAAGTTTCAAAGAGCTACTACAAACCATGTTGGATTTAGAGTTCCAAATTCATCTATCTATATAGGAGAGAACAGAGAGAAACCTAAATATAAAAACTGCTACTGTAGACGAACGCTTCAACCTAGAAGAACAAAATTTGGTGAGCCAAGTGGGATTTTTGTACTGATCATTACCACCAAGTATCATCAAGATTATGTGAAAAAATATTTGCTGGTATTTCGGAAACTCGTTATTTCTTAGAAGATTGGGAACCCCTCTCAATGAAAGTGCTTTTCCACAGTCTGTGCCTGGGGCTAATTGAATAGGAAACAAACCATAGCGACAAAACTGAGAACTCCTTTTTTTTTGTCAAGTTTCAAAGAGCTACTATAAGCCATGTTGGATTTAGAGTTCCAAATTCATCTATCTATATATGAGAGAACAGAGTGAAACCTAAATATAAAAACTGCTACTGTAGACGAACGCTTCAACCTAGAAGAACAAAATTTGGTGAGCCAAGTGGGATTTGTGTACTGATCATTAGCAAAAAGTATCATCAAGATTGGGTGAAAAAATATTCGCTGGTATTTCGGAAACTCGTTATTTCTTAGAAGCTTGGCAACCCCTCTCAATGAAAGTGCTTTTCCACAGTCTGTGCCTAGGGCTACTTGAAGAGGAAACAAACCATAGAGACAAAACTGAGAACTCCTTTATATTGTCAAGTTTCAAAGAGCTACTAAAAACCATGTTGGATTTAGAGTTCCAAATTCATCTATCTATATAGGAGAGAACAGAGTGAAACCTAAATATAAAAAATGCTACTGTAGACGAACGCTTCAACCTAGAAGAACAAAATTTGGTGAGCCAAGTGGGATTTGTGTACTGATCATTAGCAAAAAGTATCATCAAGATTGGGTGAAAAAATATTCGCTGGTATTTCGGAAACTCGTTATTTCTTAGAAGCTTGGGAACCCCTCTCAATGAAAGTGCTTTTCCACAGTCTGTGCCTGGGGCTACTTGAAGAGGAAACAAACCATAGCGACAAAACTGAGAACTCCTTTATTTTGTCAAGTTTCAAAGAGCTACTACAAACCATGTTGGATTTAGAGTTCCAAATTCATCTTTCTATATAGGAGAGAACAGAGGGAAACCTAAATATAAAAACTGCTACTGTAGATGAACGCTTCAACCTAGAAGAACAAAATTTGGTGAGCCAAGTGGGATTTGTGTACTGATCATTAGCAAAAAGTATCATCAAGATTGGGTGAAAAAATATTCGCTGGTATTTCGGAAACTCGTTATTTCTTAGAAGCTTGGCAACCCCTCTCAATGAAAGTGCTTTTCCACAGTCTGTGCCTAGGGCTACTTGAAGAGGAAACAAACCATAGAGACAAATCTGAGAACTCCTTTATTTTGTCAAGTTTTAAAGAGCTACTACAAAACCATGTTGGATTTAGAGTTCCAAATTGATCTTTCTATATAGGAGAGAACAGAGGGAAACCTAAATATAAAAACTGCTACTGTAGACGAACGCTTCAACCTAGAAGAACAAAATTTGGTGAGCCAAGTGGGATTTGTGTACTGATCATTAGCAAAAAGTATCATCAAGATTGGGTGAAAAAATATTCGCTGGTATTTCGGAAACTCGTTATTTCTTAGAAGCTTGGCAACCCCTCTCAATGAAAGTGCTTTTCCACAGTCTGTGCCTAGGGCTACTTGAAGAGGAAACAAACCATAGAGACAAAACTGAGAACTCCTTTATATTGTCAAGTTTCAAAGAGCTACTAAAAACCATGTTGGATTTAGAGTTCCAAATTCATCTATCTATATAGGAGAGAACAGAGTGAAACCTAAATATAAAAACTGCTACTGTAGACGAACGCTTCAACCTAGAAGAACAAAATTTGGTGAGCCAAGTGGGATTTGTGTACTGATCATTAGCAAAAAGTATCATCAAGATTGGGTGAAAAAATATTCGCTGGTATTTCGGAAACTCGTTATTTCTTAGAAGCTTGGGAACCCCTCTCAATGAAAGTGCTTTTCCACAGTCTGTGCCTGGGGCTACTTGAAGAGGAAACAAACCATAGCGACAAAACTGAGAACTCCTTTATTTTGTCAAGTTTCAAAGAGCTACTACAAACCATGTTGGATTTAGAGTTCCAAATTCATCTTTCTATATAGGAGAGAACAGAGGGAAACCTAAATATAAAAACTGCTACTGTAGACGAACGCTTCAACCTAGAAGAACAAAATTTGGTGAGCCAAGTGGGATTTGTGTACTGATCATTAGCAAAAAGTATCATCAAGATTGGGTGAAAAAATATTCGCTGGTATTTCGGAAACTCGTTATTTCTTAGAAGCTTGGCAACCCCTCTCAATGAAAGTGCTTTTCCACAGTCTGTGCCTAGGGCTACTTGAAGAGGAAACAAACCATAGAGACAAATCTGAGAACTCCTTTATTTTGTCAAGTTTCAAAGAGCTACTACAAACCATGTTGGATTTAGAGTTCCAAATTCATCTATCTATATAGGAGAGAACAGAGGGAAACTTGAATATAAAAACTTCTACTGTAGACGAACGCTTCAAACTAGAAGAACAAAATTTGGTAAGCCAAGTGGGATTTTTGTACTGATCATTACCACCAAGTATCATCAAGATTGGGTGAAAAAATATTTGCTGGTATTTCGGAAACTCGTTATTTCTTAGAAGCTTGGGAACCCCTCTCAATAAAAGTGCTTTTCCACAGTCTGTGCCTGGGGCTACTTGAAGAGGAAACAAACCATAGCGACAAAACTGAGAACTCCTTTATTTTGTCAAGTTTCAAAGAGCTACTACAAACCATGTTGGATTTAGAGTTCCAAATTGATCTTTCTATATAGGAGAGAACAGAGGGAAACCTAAATATAAAAACTGCTACTGTAGACGAACGCTTCAACCTAGAAGAACAAAATTTGGTGAGCCAAGTGGGATTTGTGCACTGATCATTACCACCAAGTATCAACAAGATGGTTTGAAAAAATATTTGCTGGTATTTCGGAAACTCGTTATTTCTTAGAAGCTTGGGAACCCCTCTCAATGAAAGTGCTTTTCCACAGTCTGTGCCTAGGGCTACTTGAAGAGGAAACAAACCATAGAGACAATCTGAGAACTCCTCTATTTTGTCAAGTTTCAAAGAGCTACTACAAACCATGTTGGATTTAGAGTTCCAAATTCATCTATCTATATATGAGAGAACAGTGTGAAACCTAAATATAAAAACTGCTACTGTAGACGAACGCTTCAACCTAAAAGAACAAAATTTGGTGAGCCTAGTGGGATTTGTATACTGATCATTAAAACCAAGTATCATCAAGATTGGGTGAAAAAATATTTGCTGGTATTTCGGAAACTCGTTATTTCTTAGAAGCTTGGGAACCCCTCTCAATGAAAGTGCTTTTCCACAGTCTGTGCCTAGGGCTACTTGAAGAGGAAACAAACCATAGAGACAAATCTGAGAACTATTTATTTTGTCAAGTTTCAAAGAGCTACTACAAACCATGTTGGATTTAGTGTTCCAAATTAATCTATCTATATAGGAGAGAACAGAGAGAAACCTAAATATAAAAACTGCTTCTGTAGATGAACGCTTCAACCTAGAAGACCAAAATTTGGTGAGCCAAGTGGGATTTGTATACTGATCATTACCACCAAGTATCAACAAGATTGTGTGAAAAAATATTTGCTGGTATTTTGGAAACTCGTTATTTCTTAGAAGCTTGGCAACCCCTCTTAATGAAAGTGCTTTTCCACAGTCTGTGCCTAGGGCTACTTGAAGAGGAAACAAACCATAGAGACAAATCTTAGAACTCCTTTATTTTGTCAAGTTTCAAAGAGCTAATACAAACCATGTTGGATTTAGAGTTCCAAATTCATCTATCTATATAGGAGAGACAGAGAGAAGCCTAAATATAAAAACTGCTACTGTAGACGAACGCTTCAACCTAGAAGACCAAAATTTGGTGAGCCAAGTGGGATTTGTATACTGATCATTACCAGCAAGTATCAACAAGATTGTGTGAAAAAATATTTCCTGGTATTTCGGAAACTCGTTATTTCTTAGAAGCTTGGCAACCCATATCAATGAAAGTGCTCTCCACAGTCTGTGCTAGGGCTTCTTTAAGAGGAAACAAACCATAGAGACAAAACTGAGAACTCCTTTATTTTGTCAAGTTTCAAAGAGCTACTACAAACCATGTTGGATTTAGAGTTCCAAATTCATCTATCTATATAGGAGAGAACAGAGAGAAACCTAAATATAAAAACTGCTACTGTAGACGAACGCTGCAACCTAGAAGAACAAAATTTGGTGAGCCAAGTGGGATTTGTGTACTGATCATTACCACCAAGTATCATCAAGATTGGGTGAAAAAATATTTGCTGGTATTTCGGAAACTCGTTATTTCTTAGAAGCTTGGGAACCTCTCTCAATGAAAGTGCTTTTCCACAGTCTGTGCCTAGGGCTACTTGAAGAGGAAACAAACCATAGAGACAAATCTGAGACCTCCTTTATTTTGTCAAGTTTCAAAGAGCTACTACAAACCATGTTGGATTTAGAGTTCCAAATTCATCTATCTATATAGGAGGGAACAGAGAGAAACCTACATATAAAAACTGCTATTGTAGACGAACGCTTCGACCTAGAAGAACAAAATTTGGTGAGCCAAGTGGGATTTGTGTACTGATCATTACCACCAAGTATCAACAAGATTGTGTGAAAAAATATTTGCTGGTATTTCAGAAACTCGTTATTTCTTGGAAGCTTGGCAACCCCTTTCAATGAAAGTGCTTTTCCCGAGTCTCTGCCTAGTGCTACGTAAAGAGGAAACAAACCATAGAGACAAAACTGAGAATTCCTTTATTTTGTCAAGTTTCAAAGAGCTACTACAAACCATGTTGGATTTAGAGTTCCAAATTCATCTATCTATATATGAGAGAACAGAGTGAAACCTAAATATAAAAACTGCTACTGTAGACGAACGCTTCAACCTAGAAGAACAAAATTTTGTGACCCAAGTGGGATTTGTGTACTGATCATTAGCAACAAGTATCATCAAGATTGGGTGAAAAAATATTTGCTGGTATTTCGGAAACTCGTTATTTCTTAGAAGCTTGGCAACCCCTCTCAATGAAAGTGCTTTTCCACAGTCTGTGCCTAGGGCTACTTGAAGAGGAAACAAACCATAGAGACAAATCTGAGAACTCCTTTATTTTGTCAAGTTTCAAAGAGCTACTACAAACCATGTTGGATTTAGAGTTCCAAATTCATCTATCTATATAGGAGAGAACAGAGGGAAACCTAAATATAAAAACTGCTACTATACACGAACGCATCAACCTAGAAGAACTAAATTTGGTGAGCCAAGTGGGATTTGTGTACTGATCATTACCACCAAGTATCAACAAGATTGTGTGAAAAAATATTTGCTGGTATTTCGGAAACGCGTTATTTCTTAGAAGCTTGGCAACCCATCTCAATGAAAGTACTTTCCACAGTCTGTGCCTAGGGCTACTTGAAGAGGAAACAATCCATAGAGACAAAACTGAGAACTCCTTTATTTTGTCAAGTTTCAAAAAGCTACTACAAACCATGTTGGATTTAGGGTTCCAAATTCATCTATCTATATATGAGAGAACAGAGTGAAATCTAAATATAAAAACTGCTACTGTAGACGAACGCTTCAACCTAGAAGAACAAAATTTGGTGAGCCAAGTGGGATTTGTATACTGATCATTACCACCAAGTATCATCAAGATTGGGTGAGAAAATATTTGCTGGTATTTCGGAAACTCGTTATTTCTTAGAAGCTTGGGAACCCCTCTCAATGAAAGTGCTTTTCCACAGTCTGTGCCTAGGGCTACTTGAAGAGGAAACAAACAATAGAGACAAATCTGAGAACTATTTATTTTGTCAAGTTTCAAAGAGCTACTACAAACCATGTTGGATTTAGTGTTCCAAATTAATCTATCTATATAGGAGAGAACAGAGAGAAACCTAAATATAAAAACTGCTACTGTAGATGAACGCTTCAACCTAGAAGACCAAAATTTGGTGAGCCAAGTGGGATTTGTATACTGATCATTACCACCAAGTATCAACAAGATTGTGTGAAAAAATATTTGCTGGTATTTCGGAAACTCGTTATTTCTTAGAAGCTTGGCAACCCCTCTTAATGAAAGTGCTTTTCCACAGTCTGTGCCTAGGGCTTCTTGAAGAGGAAACAAACCATAGAGACAAATCTTAGAACTCCTTTATTTTGTCAAGTTTCAAAGAGCTACTACAAACCATGTTGGATTTAGAGTTCCAAATTCATCTATCTATATAGGAGAGAACAGAGAGAAACCTAAATATAAAAACTGCTACTGTAGACGAACGCTTCAACCTAGAAGAACAAAATTTGGTGAGCCAAGTGGGATTTGTGTACTGATCATTACCACCAAGGATCATCAAGATTGGGTGAAAAAATATTTGCTGGTATTTCGGAAACTCGTTATTTCTTAGAAGCTTGGGAACTCTTCTCAATGAAAGTGCTTTTCCACAGTCTGTGCCTAGGGCTACTTGATGAGGAAACAAACCATAGAGACAAATCTGAGAACTCCTTTATTTTGTCAAGTTTCAAAGAGCTACTGCAAACCATGTTGGATTTAGAGTTCCAAATTCATCTATCTATATAGGAGAGAACAGAGAGAAATCTAAATATAAAAACTGCTACTGTAGATGAACGCTTCAACCTAGAAGACCAAAATTTGGTGAGCCAAGTGGGATTTGTGTACTGATCATTACCACCAAGTATCATCAAGATTGGGTGAAAAAATATTTGCTGGTATTTCGGAAACTCGTTATTTCTTAGAAGCTTGGGTACCCCTCTCAATGAAAGTGCTTTTCCACAGTATGTGCCTGGGGCTACTTGAAGAGGAAACAAACCATAGCGACAAAACTGAGAACTCCTTTATTTTGTCAAGTTTCAAAGAGCTACTACAAACCATGTTGGATTTAGAGTTCCAAATTCATCTTTCTATATAGGAGAGAACAGAGGGAAGCCTAAATATAAAAACTGCTACTGTAGACGAACGCTTCAACCTAGAGGAACAAAATTTGGTGAGCCATGTGGGATTTGTGTACTGATCATTAGCAACAAGTATCATCAAGATTGGGTGAAAAAATATTCGCTGGTATTTCGGAAACTCGTTATTTCTTAGAAGCTTGGCAATCCCTCTCAATGAAAGTGCTTTTCCACAGTCTGTGCCTAGGGCTACTTGAAGAGGAAACAAACCATAGAGACAAATCTGAGAACTATTTATTTTGTCAAGTTTCAAAGAGCTACTACAAACCATGTTGGATTTAGTGTTCCAAATTAATCTATCTATATAGGAGAGAACAGAGAGAAACCTAAATATAAAAACTGCTACTGTAGATGAACGCTTCAACATAGAAGACCAAAATTTGCTGAGCCAAGTGGGATTTGTATACTGATCATTACCACCAAGTATCAACAAGATTGTGTAAAAAAATATTTGCTGGTATTTCGGAAACTCGTTATTTCTTAGAAGCTTGGCAACCCCTTTCAATGAAGTGCTTTTCCACAGTCTGTGCCTAGGGCTACTTTAAGAGGAAACAAACCATAGAGACAAAACTGAGAACTCCTTTAGTTTTTCAAGTTTCAAAGAGCTACTACAAACCATGTTGGATTTAGAGTTCCAAATTCATCTATCTATATATGAGAGAACAGAGTGAAACCTAAATATAAAAACTGCTTCTGTAGACGAACGCTTTAACCTAGAGGAACAAAATTTGGTGAGCCAAGTGGGATTTGTGTACAGAGAAACCTAAATATAAAAACTGCTACTGTAGACGAACGCTTCAACCTAGAGGAACAAAATTTGGTGAGCCAAGTGGGATTTGTATACTGATCATTACCACCAAGTATCAACAAGATTGTGTGAAAAAATATTCGCTGGTATTTCGGAAACTCGTTATTTCTTAGAAGCTTGGCAATCCCTCTCAATGAAAGTGCTTTTCCACAGTCTGTGCCTAGGGCTACTTGAAGAGGAAACAAACCATAGCGACAAAACTGAGAACTCCTTTATTTTGTCAAGTTTCAAAGAGCTACTACAAACCATGTTGGATTTAGAGTTCCAATTTCATCTTTCTATATAGGAGAGAACAGAGGGAACCCTAAATATAAAAACTGCTACTGTAGATGAACGCTTCAACCTAGAAGAACAAAATTTGGTGAGCCAAGTGGGATTTGTGTACTGATCATGACCACCAAGTATCATCAAGATTGGGTGAAAAAATATTTGCTGGTATTTCGGAAACTCGTTATTTCTTAGAAGCTTGGCAACCCATCTCAATGAAAGTGCTTTCCACAGTCTGTGCCTGGCCTACTTGAAGAGGAAACAAACCATAGCGACAAAACTGAGAACTCCTTTATTTTGTCAAGTTTCAAAGAGCTACTACAAACCATGTTGGATTTAGAGTTCCAAATTCATCTTTCTATATAGGAGAGAACAGAGGGAAACCTAAATATAAAAACTGCTACTGTAGACGAACGCTTCAACCTAGAAGAACAAAATTTTTTGAGCCAAGTGGGATTTGTGTACTGATCATTAGCAACAAGTATCATCAAGATTGGGTGAAAAAATATTCGCTGGTATTTCGGAAACTCGTTATTTCTTAGAAGCTTGGCAACCCCTCTCAATGAAAGTCCTTTTCCACAGTCGGTGCCTAGGGCTACTTGAAGAGGAAACAAACCATAGAGACAAATCTGAGAATTCCTTTATTTTGTCAAGTTTCAAAGAGCTACTACAAACCATGTTGGATTTAGAGTTCCAAATTCATCTATCTATATAGGAGAGAACAGAGGGAAACTTGATTATAAAAACTGCTATTGTAGACGAACGCTTCAACCTAGAAGAACAAAATTTGGTGAGCCAAGTGTAATTTGTGTACTGATCATTACCACCAAGTATCAACAAGATTGTGTGAAAAAATATTTGCTGGTATTTCGGAAACTCGTTATTTCTTGGAAGCTTGGCACCTCCTTTTAATGAAAGTGCTTTTCCCGAGTCTCTGCCTAGGGCTACTTAAAGAGGAAACAAACCATAGAGACAAAACTGGGAATTCCTTTATTTTGTCAAGTTTCAAAGAGCTACTGTAAACCATGTTGGATTTAGAGTTCCAAATTCATCTATCTATATATGAGAGAACAGAGTGAAACCTAAATATAAAAACTGCTACTGTAGACGAACGCTTTAACCTAGAAGAACAAAATTTGGTGAGCCAAGTGGGATTTGTGTACTGATCATGAGCACCAAGTATCATCAAGATTGGATGAAAAAATATTTGCTGGTATTTCGGAAACTCGTTATTTCTTAGAAGATTGGGAACCCCTCTCAATGAAAGTGCTTTTCCACAGTCTGTGCCTAGGGCTACTTGATGAGGAAACAAACCATAGAGAGAAATCTGAGAACTCCTTTATTTTGTCAAGGTTCAAAGAGCTACTGCAAACCATGTTGGATTTAGAGTTCCAAATTCATCTATCTATATAGGAGAGAACAGAGAGAATTCTAAATATAAAAACTGCTACTGTAGACGAACGCTTCAACCTAGAAGACCAAAATTTGGTGAGCAAAGTGGGATTTGTGTACTGATCATTACCACCAAGTATCAACAAGATTGTGTGAAAAAATATTTGCTGGTATTTCGAAAACTCGTTATTTCTTAGAAGCTTGGCAACCCATCTCAATGAAAGTGCTTTCCACAGTCTGTGCCTAGGGCTACTTTAAGAGGAAACAAACCATAGAGACAAAACTGAGAACTCCTTTATTTTTTCAAGTTTCAAAGAGCTACTACAAACCATGTTGGATTTAGAGTTCCAAATTCATCTATCTTATAGGAGAGAACAGAGGGAAACCTAAATATAAAAACTGCTACTGTAGACGAACGCTTCAAACTAGAAGAACAAAATTTGGTGAGCCAAGTGGGATTTGTGTACTGATCATTACCACCAAGTATCATCAAGATTGGGTGAAAAAATATTTGCTGGTATTTCGGAAACTCTTTATTTCTTAGAAGCTTGGCAACCCCTCTCCATGAAAGTGCTTTTCCACAGTCTGTGCCTAGGGCTACTTGAAGAGGAAACAAACCATAGAGACAAATCTGAGAACTCCTTTATTTTGTCAAGTTTCAAAGAGCTACTACAAACCATGTTGGATTTAGAGTTCCAAATTCATCTATCTATATAGGAGAGAACAGAGGGAAACCTAAATATAAAAACTGCTACTGTAGACGAATGCTTCAACCTAGAAGAACAAAATTTTGTAAGCCAAGTGGGATTTGTGTACTGATCATTACCACCAAGTATCATCAAGATTGGGTGAAAAAATATTCGCTGGTATTTCGGAAACTCGTTATTTCTTAGAAGCTTGGCAACCCCTCTCAAAAAAAGTGCTTTTCCACAGTCTGTGCCTAGGGCTACTTGAAGAGGAAACAAACCATAGATACAAATCTGAGACCCCCTTTATTTTGTCAAGTTTCAAAGAGCTACTACAAACAATGTTGGATTTAGAGTTCCAAATTCATCTTTCTATATAGGAGAGAACAGAGGGAAACCTAAATATAAAAACTGCTCCTGTAGACGAACGCTTCAACCTAGAAGAACAAAATTTGGTGAGCCAAGTGGGATTTGTGTCCTGACTATTAGCACCAAGTATCATCAAGATTGGGTGAAAAAATATTTGCTGGTATTTCGGAAACTCCTTATTTCTTAGAAGCTTGGGAACCCCTCTCAATGAAAGTGCTTTTCCACAGTCTGTGCCGGGGGCTACTTGAAGAGGAAACAAACCATAGCGACAAAACTGAGAACTCCTTTATTTTGTCAAGTTTCAAAGAGCTACTACAAACCATGTTGGATTTAGAGTTCCAATTTCATCTTTCTATATAGGAGAGAACAGAGGGAACCCTAAATATAAATACTGCTACTGTAGATGAACGCTTCAACCTAGAAGAACAAAATTTGGTGAGCCAAGTGGGATTTGTGTACTGATCATGACCACCAAGTATCATCAAGATTGGGTGAAAAAATATTTGCTGGTATTTCGGAAACTCGTTATTTCTTAGAAGCTTGGCAACCCATCTCAATGAAAGTGCTTTCCACAGTCTGTGCCTGGGCTACTTGAAGAGGAAACAAACCATAGCGACAAAACTGAGAACTCCTTTATTTTGTCAAGTTTCAAAGAGCTACTACAAACCATGTTGGATTTAGAGTTCCAAATTCATCTTTCTATATAGGAGAGAACAGAGGGAAACCTAAATATAAAAACTGCTACTGTAGACGAACGCTTCAACCTAGAAGAACAAAATTTTTTGAGCCAAGTGGGATTTGTGTACTGATCATTAGCAACAAGTATCATCAAGATTGGGTGAAAAAATATTCGCTGGTATTTCAGAAACTCGTTATTTCTTAGAAGCTTGGCAACCCCTCTCAATGAAAGTCCTTTTCCACAGTCTGTGCCTAGGGCTACTTGAAGAGGAAACAAACCATAGAGACAAATCTGAGAATTCCTTTATTTTGTCAAGTTTCAAAGAGCTACTACAAACCATGTTGGATTTAGAGTTCCAAATTCATCTAAATATAGGAGAGAACAGAGGGAAACTTGATTATAAAAACTGCTATTGTAGACGAACGCTTCAACCTAGAAGAACAAAATTTGGTGAGCCAAGTGTAATTTGTGTACTGATCATTACCACCAAGTATCAACAAGATTGTGTGAAAAAATATTTGCTGGTATTTCGGAAACTCGTTATTTCTTGGAAGCTTGGCACCCCCTTTCAATGAAAGTGCTTTTCCCGAGTCTCTGCCTAGGGCTACTTAAAGAGGAAACAAACCATAGAGACAAAACTGGGAATTCCTTTATTTTGTCAAGTTTCAAAGAGCTACTGTAAACCATGTTGGATTTAGAGTTCCAAATTCATCTATCTATATATGAGAGAACAGAGTGAAACCTAAATATAAAAACTGCTACTGTAGACGAACGCTTTAACCTAGAAGAACAAAATTTGGTGAGCCAAGTGGGATTTGTGTACTGATCATGAGCACCAAGTATCATCAAGATTGGATGAAAAAATATTTGCTGGTATTTCGGAAACTCGTTATTTCTTAGAAGATTGGGAACCCCTCTCAATGAAAGTGCTTTTCCACAGTCTGTGCCTAGGGCTACTTGATGAGGAAACAAACCATAGAGAGAAATCTGAGAACTCCTTTATTTTGTCAAGGTTCAAAGAGCTACTGCAAACCATGTTGGATTTAGAGTTCCAAATTCATCTATCTATATAGGAGAGAACAGAGAGAATTCTAAATATAAAAACTGCTACTGTAGACGAACGCTTCAACCTAGAAGACCAAAATTTGGTGAGCAAAGTGGGATTTGTGTACTGATCATTACCACCAAGTATCAACAAGATTGTGTGAAAAAATATTTGCTGGTATTTCGAAAACTCGTTATTTCTTAGAAGCTTGGCAACCCATCTCAATGAAAGTGCTTTCCACAGTCTGTGCCTAGGGCTACTTTAAGAGGAAACAAACCATAGAGACAAAACTGAGAACTCCTTTATTTTTTCAAGTTTCAAAGAGCTACTACAAACCATGTTGGATTTAGAGTTCCAAATTCATCTATCTTATAGGAGAGAACAGAGGGAAACCTAAATATAAAAACTGCTACTGTAGACGAACGCTTCAAACTAGAAGAACAAAATTTGGTGAGCCAAGTGGGATTTGTGTACTGATCATTACCACCAAGTATCATCAAGATTGGGTGAAAAAATATTTGCTGGTATTTCGGAAACTCGTTATTTCTTAGAAGCTTGGCAACCCCTCTCCATGAAAGTGCTTTTCCACAGTCTGTGCCTAGGGCTACTTGAAGAGGAAACAAACCATAGAGACAAATCTGAGAACTCCTTTATTTTGTCAAGTTTCAAAGAGCTACTACAAACCATGTTGGATTTAGAGTTCCAAATTCATCTATCTATATAGGAGAGAACAGAGGGAAACCTAAATATAAAAACTGCTACTGTAGACGAATGCTTCAACCTAGAAGAACACAATTTTGTAAGCCAAGTGGGATTTGTGTACTGATCATTACCACCAAGTATCATCAAGATTGGGTGAAAAAATATTTGCTGGTATTTCGGAAACTCGTTATTTCTTAGAAGCTTGGCAACCCCTCTCAATGAAAGTGCTTTTCCACAGTCTGTGCCTAGGGCTACTTGAAGAGGAAACAAACCATAGAGAAAATCTGAGACCTCCTTTATTTTGTCAAGTTTCAAAGAGCTACTACAAACCATGTTGGATTTAGAGTTCCAAATTCATCTATCTATATTGGAGAGAACCGAGAGAAACCTAAATATAAAAACTGCTAATGTAGACG
Organism: Callospermophilus lateralis; assembly: GCF_048772815.1. Taxonomy (NCBI): domain Eukaryota; kingdom Metazoa; phylum Chordata; class Mammalia; order Rodentia; family Sciuridae; genus Callospermophilus; species Callospermophilus lateralis. The sequence goes on from NW_027515634.1 coordinate 62,636, forward strand.
AACGCTTCAACCTAGAAGAACAAAATTTGAGCCAAGTGGGATTTGTGTACTGATCATTACCTCCAAGTATCAACAAGATTGTGTGAAAAAATATTTGCTGGTATTTCGGAAACTCCTTATTTCTTAGAAGCTTGGCAACCCATCTCAATGAAAGTGCTTTTCCACAGTCTGTGCCTAGGGCTACTTGAAGAGGAAACACACCATAGAGACAAAACTGAGAACTCCTTTATTTTGTCAAGTTTCAAAGAGCTACTACAAACCATGTTGGATTTAGAGTTCCAAATTCATCTTTCTATATAGGAGAGAACAGAGGGAAACCGAAATATAAAAACTGCTACTGTAGACGAACGCTTCAACCTAGAAGAACAAAATTTGGTGAGCCAAGTGGGATTTGTGTACTGACTATTAGCACCAAGTATCATCAAGATTGGGTGAAAAAATATTTGCTGGTATTTCGGAAACTCCTTATTTCTTAGAAGCTTGGGAACCCCTCTCAATGAAAGTGCTTTTCCACAGTCTGTGCCGGGGGCTACTTGAAGAGGAAACAAACCATAGCGACAAAACTGAGAACTCCTTTATTTTGTCAAGTTTCAAAGAGCTACTACAAACCATGTTGGATTTAGAGTTCCAATTTCATCTTTCTATATAGGAGAGAACAGAGGGAACCCTAAATATAAAAACTGCTACTGTAGATGAACGCTTCAACCTAGAAGAACAAAATTTGGTGAGCCAAGTGGGATTTGTGTACTGATCATGACCACCAAGTATCATCAAGATTGGGTGAAAAAATATTTGCTGGTATTTCGGAAACTCGTTATTTCTTAGAAGCTTGGCAACCCATCTCAATGAAAGTGCTTTCCACAGTCTGTGCCTGGGCTACTTGAAGAGGAAACAAACCATAGCGACAAAACTGAGAACTCCTTTATTTTGTCAAGTTTCAAAGAGCTACTACAAACCATGTTGGATTTAGAGTTCCAAATTCATCTTTCTATATAGGAGAGAACAGAGGGAAACCTAAATATAAAAACTGCTACTGTAGACGAACGCTTCAACCTAGAAGAACAAAATTTTTTGAGCCAATTGGGATTTGTGTACTGATCATTAGCAACAAGTATCATCAAGATTGGGTGAAAAAATATTCGCTGGTATTTCGGAAACTCGTTATTTCTTAGAAGCTTGGCAACCCCTCTCAATGAAAGTCCTTTTCCACAGTCTGTGCCTAGGGCTACTTGAAGAGGAAACAAACCATAGAGACAAATCTGAGAATTCCTTTATTTTGTCAAGTTTCAAAGAGCTACTACAAACCATGTTGGATTTAGAGTTCCAAATTCATCTATCTATATAGGAGAGAACAGAGGGAAACTTGATTATAAAAACTGCTATTGTAGACGAACGCTTCAACCTAGAAGAACAAAATTTGGTGAGCCAAGTGTAATTTGTGTACTGATCATTACCACCAAGTATCAACAAGATTATGTGAAAAAATATTTGCTGGTATTTCGGAAACTCGTTATTTCTTGGAAGCTTGGCACCCCCTTTCAATGAAAGTGCTTTTCCCGAGTCTCTGCCTAGGGCTACTTAAAGAGGTAACAAACCATAGAGACAAAACTGGGAATTCCTTTATTTTGTCAAGTTTCAAAGAGCTACTGTAAACAATGTTGGATTTAGAGTTCCAAATTCATCTATCTATATATGAGAGAAAAGAGTGAAACCTAAATATAAAAACTGCTACTGTAGACGAACGCTTTAACCTAGAAGAACAAAATTTGGTGAGCCAAGTGGGATTTGTGTACTGATCATGAGCACCAAGTATCATCAAGATTGGATGAAAAAATATTTGCTGGTATTTCGGAAACTCCTTATTTCTTAGAAGATTGGGAACCCCTCTCAATGAAAGTGCTTTTCCACAGTCTGTGCCTAGGGCTACTTGATGAGGAAACAAACCATAGAGAGAAATCTGAGAACTCCTTTATTTTGTCAAGGTTCAAAGAGCTACTGCAAACCATGTTGGATTTAGAGTTCCAAATTCATCTATCTATATAGGAGAGAACAGGGAGAATTCTAAATATAAAAACTGCTACTGTAGACGAACGCTTCAACCTAGAAGACCAAAATTTGGTGAGCAAAGTGGGATTTGTGTACTGATCATTACCACCAAGTATCATCAAGATTGGGTGAAAAAATATTTGCTGGTATTTCGGAAACTAGTTATTTTTTAGAAGCTTGGCAACCCATCTCAATGAAAGTGCTTTCCACAGTCTGTGCCTGGGGCTACTTGAAGAGGAAACAAACCATAGAGACAAAACTGAGAACTCCTTTATTTGGTCAAGTTTCAAAGAGCTACTACAAACCATGTTGGATTTAGAGTTCCAAATTCATCTATCTTATAGGAGAGAACAGAGGGAAACCTAAATATAAAAACTGCTACTGTACACGAACGCTTCAACCTAGAAGAACTAAATTTGGTGAGCCAAGTGGGATATGTGTACTGATCATTAGCAACAAGTATCATCAAGATTGGGTGAAAAAATATTTGCTGGTATTTCGGAAACTCGTTATTTCTTAGAAGCTTGGCAACCCCTATCAATGAAAGTGCTTTTCCACAGTCTGTGCCTAGGGCTACTTGAAGAGAAAACAAACCATAGAGACAAATCTGAGAACTCCTTTATTATGTCAAGTTTCAAAGAGCTACTACAAACCATGTTGGATTTAGAGTTCCAAATTCATCTATCTATATAGGAGAGAACAGAGGGAAACTTAAATATAAAAACTGCTACTGTAGACGAACGCGTCAACCTAGAAGAACAAAATTTGGTAAGCCAAGTGGGACTTGTGTGCTGATCTTTACCACCAAGTATCATCAAGATTGGGTGAAAAAATATTTGCTAGTATTTCGGAAACTCGTTATTTCTTAGAAGCTTGGCAACCCCTTCAATGAAAGTGCTATTCCACAGTCTGTGCCCAGGGCTACTTGAAGAGGAAACAAACCATAGAGGCAAATCTGAGAACTCCTTTATTTTGTAAAGTTTCAAAGAGCTACTACAAACCATGTTCGATTTAGAGTTCCAAATTCATCTATCTATATTGGAGAGAACAGAGGGAAACCTAAATATAAAAACTGCTACTGTAGACGAACGCTTCAAACTAGAAGAACAAAATTTGGTGAGCCAAGTGGGATTTGTGTACTGATCATTAGCACCAAGTATCATCAAGATTGGGTGAAAAAATATTTGCTTGTATTTCGGAAACTCGTAATTTCTTAGAAGCTTGGCAACCCCTCTCAATGAAAGTGCTTTTCCACAGTCTGTGCCTAGGGCTACTTGAAGAGGAAACAAACCATAGAGACAAAACTGAGAACTTCTTTATTTTGTCAAGTTTCAAAGAGCTACTACAAACCATGTTGGATTTAGAGTTCCAAATTCATCTATCTATATAGGAGAGAACAGAGAGAAACCTAAATATAAAAACTGCTACTGTAGACGAACGCTTCAACCTAGAAGAACAAAATTTGGTGAGCCAAGTGGGATTTGTGTACTGATCATTACCACCAAGTATCATCAAGATTGGGTGAAAAAATATTTGCTGGTATTTCGGAAACTAGTTATTTTTTAGAAGCTTGGCAACCCATCTCAATGAAAGTGCTTTCCACAGTCTGTGCCTGGGGCTACTTGAAGAGGAAACAAACCATAGAGACAAAACTGAGAACTCCTTTATTTGGTCAAGTTTCAAAGAGCTACTACAAACCATGTTGGATTTAGAGTTCCAAATTCATCTATCTGTATAGGAGAGAACAGAGGGAAACCTAAATATAAAAACTGCTACTGTACACGAACGCTTCAACCTAGAAGAACTAAATTTGGTGAGCCAAGTGGGATATGTGTACTGATCATTAGCAACAAGTATCATCAAGATTGGGTGAAAAAATATTTGCTGGTATTTCGGAAACTCGTTATTTCTTAGAAGCTTGGCAACCCCTATCAATGAAAGTGCTTTTCCACAGTCTGTGCCTAGGGCTACTTGAAGAGAAAACAAACCATAGAGACAAATCTGAGAACTCCTTTATTATGTCAAGTTTCAAAGAGCTACTACAAACCATGTTGGATTTAGAGTTCCAAATTCATCTATCTATATAGGAGAGAACAGAGGGAAACTTAAATATAAAAACTGCTACTGTAGACGAACGCGTCAACCTAGAAGAACAAAATTTGGTAAGCCAAGTGGGACTTGTGTGCTGATCTTTACCACCAAGTATCATCAAGATTGGGTGAAAAAATATTTGCTGGTATTTCGGAAACTCGTTATTTCTTAGAAGCTTGGCAACCCCTTCAATGAAAGTGCTATTCCACAGTCTGTGCCCAGGGCTACTTGAAGAGGAAACAAACCATAGAGGCAAATCTGAGAACTCCTTTATTTTGTAAAGTTTCAAAGAGCTACTACAAACCATGTTCGATTTAGAGTTCCAAATTCATCTATCTATATTGGAGAGAACAGAGGGAAACCTAAATATAAAAACTGCTACTGTAGACGAACGCTTCAAACTAGAAGAACAAAATTTGGTGAGCCAAGTGGGATTTGTGTACTGATCATTAGCACCAAGTATCATCAAGATTGGGTGAAAAAATATTTGCTTGTATTTCGGAAACTCGTAATTTCTTAGAAGCTTGGCAACCGCTCTCAATGAAAGTGCTTTTCCACAGTCTGTGCCTAGGGCTACTTGAAGAGGAAACAAACCATAGAGACAAAACTGAGAACTTCTTTATTTTGTCAAGTTTCAAAGAGCTACTACAAACCATGTTGGATTTAGAGTTCCAAATTCATCTATCTATATAGGAGAGAACAGAGAGAAACCTAAATATAAAAACTGCTACTGTAGACGAACGCTTCAACCTAGAAGAACAAAATTTGGTGAGCCAAGTGGGATTTGTGTACTGATCATTACCACCAAGTATCATCAAGATTGGGTGAAAAAATATTTGCTGGTATTTCGGAAACTAGTTATTTTTTAGAAGCTTGGCAACCCATCTCAATGAAAGTGCTTTCCACAGTCTGTGCCTAGGGCTACTTGAAGAGGAAACAAACCATAGAGACAAAACTGAGAACTCCTTTATTTGGTCAAGTTTCAAAGAGCTACTACAAACCATGTTGGATTTAGAGTTCCAAATTCATCTATGTATATAGGACAGAACAGAGGGAAACCTAAATATAAAAACTGCTACTGTAGACGAACGCTTCAACCTAGAAGAACAAAATTTGGTGAGCCAAGTGGGATTTGTGTACTGATCCTTAGCACCAAGTATCATCAAGATTGGGTGAAAAAATATTTGCTGGTATTTCGGAAACTCGTAATTTCTTAGAAGCTTGGCAACCCCTCTCAATGAAAGTGCTTTTCCACAGTCTGTGCCTAGGGCTACTTGAAGAGGAAACAAACCATAGAGACAAAACTGAGAACTCCTTTATTTTGTCAAGTTTCAAAGAGCTACTACAAACCATGTTGGATTTAGAGTTCCAAATTCATCTATCTATATAGGAGAGAACAGAGGGAAACCTAAATAAAAAACTGCTACTCTAGACGAACTCATCAACCTAAAAGAACAAAATTTGGTGAGCCAAGTGGGATTTGTGTACTGATCATTACCACCAAGTATCATCAAGATTGGGTGAAAAAATATTTGCTGGTATTTCGGAAACTGGTTATTTCTTAGAAGCTTGGCAACCCCTATCAATGAAAGTGCATTTCCACAGTCTGTGCCTAGGGCTACCTGAAGAGGAAACAAACCATAGAGACAAATCTGAGAACTCCTTTATTTTGTCAAGTTTCAAAGAGCTACTACAAACCATGTTGGATTTAGAGTTCCAAATTCATCTATCTATATAGGAGAGAATAGAGGGAAACCTAAATATAAAAACTGCTACTGTACACGAACGCTTCAACCTAGAAGAACTAAATTTGGTGAGCCAAGTGCGAATTGTGTACTGATCATTACCACCAAGTATCATCAAGATTGGGTGAAAAAATATTTGCTGGTATTTCGGAAACTCGTTATTTCTTAGAAGCTTGGCAACCCCTCTCAATGAAAGTACTTTTCAACAGTCTGTGCCTAGGGCTACTTGAAAAGGAAAGAAACCATAGACACAAATCTGAGAACTCCTTTATTTTGTCAAGTTTCAAAGAGCTACTACAAACCATGTTGGATTTAGAGTTCCAAATTCATCTATCTATATAGGAGAGAACAGAGGGAAACTTAAATATAAAAACTGCTACTGTAGACGAACGCGTCAACCTAGAAGAACAAAATTTGGTGAGCCAAGTGGGATTTGTGTACTGATCATTACCACCAAGTATCATCAAGATTGGGTGAAAAAATATTTGCTGGTATTTCGGAAACTAGTTATTTTTTAGAAGCTTGGCAACCCATCTCAATGAAAGTGCTTTCCACAGTCTGTGCCTAGGGCTACTTGAAGAGGAAACAAACCATAGAGACAAAACTGAGAACTCCTTTATTTTGTCAAGTTTCAAAGAGCTACTACAAACCATGTTGGATTTAGAGTTCCAAATTCATCTATGTATATAGGACAGAACAGAGGGAAACCTAAATATAAAAACTGCTACTGTAGACGAACGCTTCAACCTAGAAGAACAAAATTTGGTGAGCCAAGTGGGATTTGTGTACTGATCCTTAGCACCAAGTATCATCAAGATTGGGTGAAAAAATATTTGCTGGTATTTCGGAAACTCGTAATTTCCTAGAAGCTTGGCAACCCCTCTCAATGAAAGTGCTTTTCCACAGTCTGTGCCTAGGGCTACTTGAAGAGGAAACAAACCATAGAGACAAAACTGAGAACTCCTTTATTTTGTCAAGTTTCAAAGAGCTACTACAAACCATGTTGGATTTAGAGTTCCAAATTCATCTATCTATATAGGAGAGAACAGAGGGAAACCTAAATAAAAAACTGCTACTCTAGACGAACTCATCAACCTAAAAGAACAAAATTTGGTGAGCCAAGTGGGATTTGTGTACTGATCATTACCACCAAGTATCATCAAGATTGGGTGAAAAAATATTTGCTGGTATTTCGGAAACTGGTTATTTCTTAGAAGCTTGGCAACCCCTATCAATGAAAGTGCATTTCCACAGTCTGTGCCTAGGGCTACCTGAAGAGGAAACAAACCATAGAGACAAATCTGAGAACTCCTTTATTTTGTCAAGTTTCAAAGAGCTACTACAAACCATGTTGGATTTAGAGTTCCAAATTCATCTATCTATATAGGAGAGAATAGAGGGAAACCTAAATATAAAAACTGCTACTGTACACGAACGCTTCAACCTAGAAGAACTAAATTTGGTGAGCCAAGTGCGAATTGTGTACTGATCATTACCACCAAGTATCATCAAGATTGGGTGAAAAAATATTTGCTGGTATTTCGGAAACTCGTTATTTCTTAGAAGCTTGGCAACCCCTCTCAATGAAAGTACTTTTCAACAGTCTGTGCCTAGGGCTACTTGAAAAGGAAAGAAACCATAGACACAAATCTGAGAACTCCTTTATTTTGTCAAGTTTCAAAGAGCTACTACAAACCATGTTGGATTTAGAGTTCCAAATTCATCTATCTATATAGGAGAGAACAGAGGGAAACTTAAATATAAAAACTGCTACTGTAGACGAACGCGTCAACCTAGAAGAACAAAATTTGGTGAGCCAAGTGGGATTTGTGTACTGATCATTACCACCAAGTATCATCAAGATTGGGTGAAAAAATATTTGCTGGTATTTCGGAAACTAGTTATTTTTTAGAAGCTTGGCAACCCATCTCAATGAAAGTGCTTTCCACAGTCTGTGCCTAGGGCTACTTGAAGAGGAAACAAACCATAGAGACAAAACTGAGAACTCCTTTATTTTGTCAAGTTTCAAAGAGCTACTACAAACCATGTTGGATTTAGAGTTCCAAATTCATCTATGTATATAGGACAGAACAGAGGGAAACCTAAATATAAAAACTGCTACTGTAGACGAACGCTTCAACCTAGAAGAACAAAATTTGGTGAGCCAAGTGGGATTTGTGTACTGATCCTTAGCACCAAGTATCATCAAGATTGGGTGAAAAAATATTTGCTGGTATTTCGGAAACTCGTAATTTCCTAGAAGCTTGGCAACCCCTCTCAATGAAAGTGCTTTTCCACAGTCTGTGCCTAGGGCTACTTGAAGAGGAAACAAACCATAGAGACAAAACTGAGAACTCCTTTATTTTGTCAAGTTTCAAAGAGCTACTACAAACCATGTTGGATTTAGAGTTCCAAATTCATCTATCTATATAGGAGAGAACAGAGGGAAACCTAAATAAAAAACTGCTACTCTAGACGAACTCATCAACCTAAAAGAACAAAATTTGGTGAGCCAAGTGGGATTTGTGTACTGATCATTACCACCAAGTATCATCAAGATTGGGTGAAAAAATATTTGCTGGTATTTCGGAAACTGGTTTATTTCTTAGAAGCTTGGCAACCCCTATCAATGAAAGTGCATTTCCACAGTCTGTGCCTAGGGCTACCTGAAGAGGAAACAAACCATAGAGACAAATCTGAGAACTCCTTTATTTTGTCAAGTTTCAAAGAGCTACTACAAACCATGTTGGATTTAGAGTTCCAAATTCATCTATCTATATAGGAGAGAATAGAGGGAAACCTAAATATAAAAACTGCTACTGTACACGAACGCTTCAACCTAGAAGAACTAAATTTGGTGAGCCAAGTGCGAATTGTGTACTGATCATTACCACCAAGTATCATCAAGATTGGGTGAAAAAATATTTGCTGGTATTTCGGAAACTCGTTATTTCTTAGAAGCTTGGCAACCCCTCTCAATGAAGTACTTTTCAACAGTCTGTGCCTAGGGCTACTTGAAAAGGAAGAAACCATAGACACAAATCTGAGAACTCCTTTATTTTGTCAAGTTTCAAAGAGCTACTACAAACCATGTTGGATTTAGAGTTCCAAATTCATCTATCTATATAGGAGAGAACAGAGGGAAACTTAAATATAAAAACTGCTACTGTAGACGAACGCGTCAACCTAGAAGAACAAAATTTGGTGAGCCAAGTGGGATTTGTGTACTGATCATTACCACCAAGTATCATCAAGATTGGTGAAAAAATATTTGCTGGTATTTCGGAAACTAGTTATTTTTTAGAAGCTTGGCAACCCATCTCAATGAAAGTGCTTTCCACAGTCTGTGCCTAGGGCTACTTGAAGAGGAAACAAACCATAGAGACAAAACTGAGAACTCCTTTATATTTTGTCAAGTTTCAAAGAGCTACTACAAACCATGTTGGATTTAGAGTTCCAAATTCATCTATGTATATAGGACAGAACAGAGGAAACCAAATATAAAAACTGCTACTGTAGACGAACGCTTCAACCTAGAAGAACAAAATTTGGTGAGCCAAGTGGGATTTGTGTACTGATCCTTAGCACCAAGTATCATCAAGATTGGGTGAAAAAATATTTGCTGGTATTTCGGAAACTCGTAATTTCCTAGAAGCTTGGCAACCCCTCTCAATGAAAGTGCTTTTCCACAGTCTGTGCCTAGGGCTACTTGAAGAGGAAACAAACCATAGAGACAAAACTGAGAACTCCTTTATTTTGTCAAGTTTCAAAGAGCTACTACAACCATGTTGGATTTAGAGTTCCAAATTCATCTATCTATATAGGAGAGAACAGAGGGAAACCTAAATAAAAAACTGCTACTCTAGACGAACTCATCAACCTAAAAGAACAAAATTTGGTGAGCCAAGTGGGATTTGTGTACTGATCATTACCACCAAGTATCATCAAGATTGGGTGAAAAAATATTTGCTGGTATTTCGGAAACTGGTAATTTCTTAGAAGCTTGGCAACCCCTATCAATGAAAGTGCATTTCCACAGTCTGTGCCTAGGGCTACCTGAAGAGGAAACAAACCATAGAGACAAATCTGAGAACTCCTTTATTTTGTCAAGTTTCAAAGAGCTACTACAAACCATGTTGGATTTAGAGTTCCAAATTCATCTATCTATATAGGAGAGAATAGAGGGAAACCTAAATATAAAAACTGCTACTGTACACGAACGCTTCAACCTAGAAGAACTAAATTTGGTGAGCCAAGTGCGAATTGTGTACTGATCATTACCACCAAGTATCATCAAGATTGGGTGAAAAAATATTTGCTGGTATTTCGGAAACTCGTTATTTCTTAGAAGCTTGGCAACCCCTCTCAATGAAAGTACTTTTCAACAGTCTGTGCCTAGGGCTACTTGAAAAGGAAAGAAACCATAGACACAAATCTGAGAACTCCTTTATTTTGTCAAGTTTCAAAGAGCTACTACAAACCATGTTGGATTTAGAGTTCCAAATTCATCTATCTATATAGGAGAGAACAGAGGGAAACTTAATATAAAAACTGCTACTGTAGACGAACGCGTCAACCTAGAAGAACAAAATTTGGTGAGCCAAGTGGGATTTGTGTACTGATCATTACCACCAAGTATCATCAAGATTGGGTGAAAAAATATTTGCTGGTATTTCGGAAACTAGTTATTTTTTAGAAGCTTGGCAACCCATCTCAATGAAAGTGCTTTCCACAGTCTGTGCCTAGGGCTACTTGAAGAGGAAACAAACCATAGAGACAAAACTGAGAACTCCTTTATTTTGTCAAGTTTCAAAGAGCTACTACAAACCATGTTGGATTTAGAGTTCCAAATTCATCTATGTATATAGGACAGAACAGAGGGAAACCTAAATATAAAAACTGCTACTGTAGACGAACGCTTCAACCTAGAAGAACAAAATTTGGTGAGCCAAGTGGGATTTGTGTACTGATCCTTAGCACCAAGTATCATCAAGATTGGGTGAAAAAATATTTGCTGGTATTTCGGAAACTCGTAATTTCCTAGAAGCTTGGCAACCCCTCTCAATGAAAGTGCTTTTCCACAGTCTGTGCCTAGGGCTACTTGAAGAGGAAACAAACCATAGAGACAAAACTGAGAACTCCTTTATTTTGTCAAGTTTCAAAGAGCTACTACAAACCATGTTGGATTTAGAGTTCCAAATTCATCTATCTATATAGGAGAGAACAGAGGGAAACCTAAATAAAAAACTGCTACTCTAGACGAACTCATCAACCTAAAAGAACAAAATTTGGTGAGCCAAGTGGGATTTGTGTACTGATCATTACCACCAAGTATCATCAAGATTGGGTGAAAAAAATATTTGCTGGTATTTCGGAAACTGGTTATTTCTTAGAAGCTTGGCAACCCCTATCAATGAAAGTGCATTTCCACAGTCTGTGCCTAGGGCTACCTGAAGAGGAAACAAACCATAGAGACAAATCTGAGAACTCCTTTATTTTGTCAAGTTTCAAAGAGCTACTACAAACCATGTTGGATTTAGAGTTCCAAATTCATCTATCTATATAGGAGAGAATAGAGGGAAACCTAAATATAAAAACTGCTACTGTACACGAACGCTTCAACCTAGAAGAACTAAATTTGGTGAGCCAAGTGCGAATTGTGTACTGATCATTACCACCAAGTATCATCAAGATTGGGTGAAAAAATATTTGCTGGTATTTCGGAAACTCGTTATTTCTTAGAAGCTTGGCAACCCCTCTCAATGAAAGT